>NC_080168.1:7199896-7357396 GCF_950295315.1 Erinaceus europaeus
AGCACTGTATTTATCTTCACTGAATTGTTTGAAGAGAGATTTGTGTGACAACTTCTATCACACTTGAAATGATACATGGCTGTCTGCAGCAGACACTGCTGTCTTTGATTTAATTCCTCAAATTTGTATTGAATTCCAGCAAAACTGAAGAGATGTAAAGATCCGTTTATGTCTCAATCAATTTCATGAACCAAGAGACAAATGACATTTCCTTCTTTTGCTCCAGATTTCTTGGTCTCTGAAGAATTATTCGTGAGTATAGGAGGTAGTCCAATCTTTTCCATCAAAACTTTTTTCGCCTTCTTCTAATAACAATCCATCAGTGATTGGCATTTGTTTCCTGCCTAGTGTCTGGTGTCCTTCTTCTTTTGTTAATAGAATGTCAATTTCCCATTACACACTCCTGTGGCACTTAGCTTAAAAGAGAAGTGGAGTCTTCAAAGTATATTTTCAGACTAGCAGCTTCTGGGGATTTCTTAGACATGCTTTCTCAGGCCCTGTCCTGTTGACTTCCAATCATTCTCATGTAGCTCATCCAGCCCACAGTTCCAGCCCTCACTGTGAGGTGAGATTTGTTTAAGGATGAACATAAATATCATCTAGGACAGTGGTCTTCAAACTTATAATGTATCCTTTACAAGAAGGGCTTGCCAGAGCGTGAAAAAGTCAGTTTCTCCAATTAGAATTTATGGTTCTGTAGGTCTGAATGGGACCTAAGCATTTTTAATAAGTTCCAGATAATTGTAATTCTTCTCCTAGGATTAGTGATGATTAATATTATTTTTACCAGAGCACCATACAGATCTGGCTTATGGTAGTGTGGGGGGATTGAACCTAGGGCCTCTGTTGTCTCAGGCATGGAAATCCTTTGCATAACCATTATGCTGTGTCCCCAGCCCACTGGTTGAAATCTCTGCCACACATGCACATGTAAGAACTAAATAAGAAGGGAACATCTCTGATGGCAAATAAACAGAAATCATGTGATCAGTGGGAAACCATCTAAAACAGCTATAGAAATAAGAGTATATCTCCAAAGAGAACTGGAAAATGCAATTCAAGTTGTGTTGCATTGAGAATGGAAATCAGCATGCTTCCTAGAATGCCAGCAAAAGGACTGATGGAAGGATCTCCCCCCCCCCTCACGATTTAATATACATAGGCCTTGGAATCAAAGTGGATAGTGTAAATAGTTTATAGAAAGGTGCACCTGCGAGAGAAAAGGATATTTTTTCAGATGAAGAAACTCTAGATGTTTTTCAACAGGCTCTATCAGGCTTGGCTTGAATGAACTTCTTTGAAAAGATAGATTTCAGTGATGAATTTGCTCTTGGAAATAGACTCTCTCACCTAGCAGGGGTATATACTAAAGGCAGTGTGAACACTTGGGATTACCCAGAAAATATATTCTTTCTCTTTTTTAAATTATCTGTATTTATTTACTGGAGACAGCCAGAAACTGAGAGGGAAAGGGGTGGTAGAGAAGAGAGTGAGACATAGAGACACCTGCAGCCCTGCTTCACTGTTCACAAAGCTTTCCCCCTGCAGATGAGGGCTGGGGGCTCGAACCTGGGTCCTTGTGCATTGCAACACGTATGCTCAACCAGGTGTGCCACCACCCTTCCCACCCCCAAATACTTCTTTTTATAAAAAAAACACTGTTAGTCATATATATATATATATATATATATATATATATATATATATATATATATATATATTTTGCCTCCAGGGTTATTGCTGGGGCTTCATGCCTGCACCATGAATCCACTGCTCCTGGAGGCCATTTTCCCCCCTTTGTTGCCCTTGTTGTTGTAGCCTTGTTGTGGTTATTATTGTTATTGTTGATGTCGTTTGTTGTTGGATAGGACAGAGAGAAATGGAGAGAGGAGGGGAAGACAGAGAGAGGGAGAGAAAGATAGACACCTGCAGACCTGCTTCACCGCCTGTGAAGTGACTCCCCTGCAGGTGGGGAGCCAGGGGCTCCAACCGGGATCCTTATGCTGGTCCTTGTGCTTTGTGCCACATGCACATAACCTGCTGCGCTACTGCTCGATCCCCTGTTAATCAGATTTAAGACATTGTTACCTGGATGTCCTTTGAACTAGAGGGGATAGACAATAATCTTTCTTTATCCTCCTAGGGTACTAAAGGCAGTAATCCTTCATGAGAAAGGACATTTGAGGACATGGTGAGCGGTGACAAAGGGTGGTCAATGCAGGGATTGCCACTGGCCAGAATTTTAGTTTCAGGTCAGCCAAATGCAAGTAAGAAGGTGGTGATGGAGCATGATAGGCCAAGAGGGCAGTGGTGAAACAAGACAGGCTGGCAGAGAGGTGGGATTACACTCTCATCCGCCAGTGGTTACATTGTGACGTTGAGCCAAGTTCTTATTTGTTTATTTTTTATTTGCCTCCAGGGTTATTGCTGGTGCTTGGCGCTGGCACTACGAACGAATCCACTGCTCCTAGAGGCCATTTTTTCCATTTTTATTGGATAGGACAGTGTTGGTAGGCATGAGACCCCTTCTGTTTCATTTGGTTTAAATCCCCCCTGCTTCACACTATTCTATTTACATAACCACTTCATTCTATTTACATAACCGCTGTTAAGAAGCACCACCCTCCCGCCAGGGCATTGGTTCAATCCCCACTGTTTCATAATATGTTTTTGCTCCACCCCCTCTCCTTGTCACACCCTGATCCTCTCCTTGTCACACTCTGATTGTCACCAGTCACTTTTCTCTCCACCCTCTCTCTATGTCACATCCTGTTTCCACCCTACTTGGCAAGTATATATAAAGACAGCATTGTGAGTTTTAAGGTACCTTGAGTTTAGCTTAGCTCGGCTTAGATTGTGCTGCATCCTGCATGAATAAAGAGATACTGCCTACAGCTCAACCATGAGTCCCAGGTTGTCTGTTACCTGCCCGTGAAGCCAACCCGGCGAAAACAACATAACCCGTCAAAAAGAACAGGGCAGAGAGACATCGAGACAGGAGGGGAAGATAGAGAGAGGGAGAGAAAGATAGTTACAACAAACCTGTTTCACTGCTTGTGAAGAGTTCCCCCTACAGGTCGGGAGTGGGGGCTGCAGCCCAAATCCTTGTGCTTGTACTATGTGCCCTTAACTTGGTGCACTACCACGTGGCCCCAATTCATGTTCTTTACCTTCTAGACTTGCTTTTTTTTTTTTTTTTTTTTCGTTCGGGAAATGACAAGGATTTCTTTTCACAGTGGGGCTAAGAGGATGCATGAGTTCCTGTAGGTTAAGTTGCTTCGTATAATGTGCACAGTGGACCCTGTAAATTCGACCCCCACCTCTTCCCTTGGCTCTGCCCTTCTTCTCTGATTCATTTGCTCTTTCTCTGCTTTCTTCAAACACTTCACCTCCCCTACCCCCGCCCCACATCATAGCAAGAAGGTGTGTAGAATTGATCAGTAAATAAACTTAAACTTAGTTCTTTTTCTGCTAATGAGCATGACATTTGAGACTCTGATGTTAAGAAAGTGGCTAAAATTTCAATCATGGCATGATTTTCTCTTTTTTACTTGTTGTATCATTGTATTGGGGGTTAATGGTTCATAGTAAAGCTATTAACACAGGGGCGCAATTTCTCATCTTCCAGTGGTAGGTATTCACAGAACACTCACCCCAACTTGGGTCTTTCCCGCCACCAGACACCGCCATATCTCAACACCCTCTCCATCCCCTCTCTTCCCATTCTCCTCCAGGGCTCTTTTGCTTTGGTGAAATACACCACACTCTGTCCAAGTTCTTTCTTTTTCTTAATTTTACTTTAATGAAAGAAAGACACAAAAAGGAAAGACACAAAGAGTGACAGATCAAAGCCCTGCTCAGCTTTGACTTTTGGTCGTACGAAGAGTTGAACCAAGGGCCCCAGAGCCTTTCTTTTTTTTTTTTTTTTGCATAACCATAATGTTGCTTCTCCAGCCCAATCCAAGTTTATTTCCTTTGTTTAATTTTTTTTTTTTTTTTTTTGCTTCCAGGGTTATTGCTGGGGCTCCGTGCCTGCACCATGAATCCACCGCTCCTGGAAGCTATTTTTTATTTCCCCCTTTTTGTTGCCCTTGTTGTTGTTGCCTTGTTGTGGTTATTATTGCTGTTGTTGATGTCGTTCGTTGTCAGATAGGACAGAGAGAAATTGGGAGAGGAGAAGACAGAGAGGGGGAGAGAAAGATAGACACCTGCAGACCTGTTTCACCGCCTGTGAAGTGACCCCCCTGCAGGTGGGGAGCCGGGGGCTCAAACCAGGATCCTTACACCGGTCCTTACGCTTTGCACCATGTGCACTTAACCCACTGTGCTACCACCTAAACCCCAATTTTTTTATTTTTTATTTTGCCTCCAGAGTTATTGCTGGGACTCAGTGTCTGCACCACGAATCCACTGCTCCTGGAGGCCATTTTTCCCATTTTGTTGCACTCGTTGTTGTCATTATTGTTAATGTTGCCATTGATCTTGTTGTTGGATAGGACAGAGAGAAATGGAGGGAGGAGGGGAAGACACAGAGGGGAAGAGAAAGACAGACACATGCAGACCTGCTTCACCGCCTGTGAAGTGACCCCTCTGCAGGTGGAATGCCAGTCCTTGTGCTTTGTGCCACATGTGCTTAACCCGCTGCACTACCGCCTGACCCCTCTCCCCAAAGTTTATTTCTGTCTTTCTCCAGAAGTCGGAATGGAGTTCAGGCTTCTCAGTCCTCTGATGGCCCTGCACTTTTGTCTATGGCAAACTGTCTGTTGGAAGGTGTAGGAGAGCTGCCTATTCAATGAGAGTGGAAGCCTCTACAGTGAACAAATATCCAAACTCAATATTAAAACCCACTATTTAATTTTCCTCCACTATTTAAATTTAAGGTACCTTGTTATCTTAATAACAACTTGATGTGAAAACCCAGCTTGGAATGATGTACTTATGAAGAAGCTGTTTTGAGGAGTATCAAATAATGTTCCCTCAATAACCTGCAGCAAGGGACAAATTCTTCCTTGCTGGGGAGGTATGAACCTTAACCTCCCTGGGCTGCAGATGTGCATGGGTGTCACGGAGGTGTTGGCTTCCTTTACTGGATTGCATTCTTGGTGGCCTTATGCATTTCTTTCTTTTTTTTCTGTTGGAAAATTCCATTTCATCCTTTCCAAGCATATGGTGGTAGTATACCCCAATTCTTGGGGTGTAGTACCTGTTCATCTCTTTGGGTTTCTAACTCCTCCCAAATAAGAGTAAGACAGGAAAGAGAAGAAGCAACAAAGCTCTGCTTTTAAAAATATTTTTCTTCATATTTCCTTATCAATATTTTATTGACTGTATAGAGGTGGAGAGTGATTGAGAGGGAGGGGGAGATAGAGAGTGGGTGAGAAAGAAAGACACCTGCAGTGCTGTTTCATTCTTAGTGAAGCTTTCCCCCTCCAGGTGCAAAGCTCTGCTTCTTTTATTAGTCTCCAAGTTAGCCTGGTAACACACTCAGGCTACATTCTAGAAGGCAGTGAATATTGGCTTAGAAATGGCTGTTACTGTTCATTCTTTACTTTATAAAAATCACATTATCTGGGGAGTCAGGTGGTAGCGCAGTGAGTTAAGCACAGGTGGCTCAAAGCGCAAGAACCTGTGTAAGGATCCCAGTTTGAGTCCCTGGCTTCCCACCCGCAGGGGGTCACTTCACAGGGGAGTCACTTCACAGGTTTGCAGGTGTCTATCTTTCTCTCCCCCTCTGTCTTCCCCTCCTCTCTCCATTTCTCTCTGTGCTATCTAACAATAACATCATAACAACAATAATAATATCATCATCAACAACAATAACTACAACAACAATGAAATACAACAAGGGCAACAAAAGGGAAAATAAATAAATATGAAAAAAAGTTATAAAAAAATCACATTATCTGAGGGAGGTTCCTTAGGAAAAAAAATGTAATGATGGTCTTCTATCATCATCACCTGCAACTCTTAGCCTAAAATTCTAATGGAAACTGCTTCTTTTTTGGAAAGAGCTTTTATTTTGAGTCTTTCTAAATGTTAAAGGGGAAATAAGGGACCAGACTCTTGCTGGATATTTCTTCTGCTTTTTCTTTTCTTTTTGCCTCCAGGGTTATCACTGGGGCTCTGTGGCTATACTACGAAGCCAGTGCTCTTAGTGGCCACTTTTTTTCAGCTTTGTTGGATGGCACAGAGAGAAATTGAGAAGGAAAGGGGAGGCAAAGATGGGGGAGAGAAAGATAGACACCTGCAGACCTGCTTCACTGGCCTGTGAAGCAACTCCCTGCAGGTGGGGAGCCGGGGGCTCGAACTAGGATTCTTACGCCAGTCCTTGCGCTTTGCTCCATGTGTGCTTAACCCGCTGTGCTGCCTCCCGACTCCCAACAGTTGTATTCTAAATCAGTACCCCTCCCCCCAATAAAGAGATTTGGAAGATAGGAATAACATGATAGGTTTATTTGGCTTTGGGGATCCAAGGGATTGTTTTTGGGTTGAGTTGATGAAAGGTTCTCAGGGGATGGGGCTGACTGGGCTTTAAATCTGTGCCTCAAAGTGCCACATGTCACTGATATCCACATTTTTTTTTCCTTTTAAAAAATACTTTATTTATTGGATAGGGACAGAAATAAATAGATAAGGAAGTGAAGGACAGAGAGTGAGAAAGACACCTGCATCACTGCTTTGCCACTTGTGAAGCGGCCCTCCTGTAGGCGCTAGAATCTGGGTCTTTGCACATCATGACGTGTGTGCCTTCCTGAGTGCACCACTGTCCACAAGGTCAGGTCCACCTATATCGAAGGGCAGTCCACAAATTTATGGAATGTTGGGGTGATATATCTGGGAACAGTACTCTTAATTATCACAGAGTCACAGGGTTCCAACTCACTAGATTGTCTCTAGACCATCCTGTGACTCTTGTAGACTTGAGACCCCCTGCCTTGCTGATTTGCTCTTAAGAGGAATGACCCAAATGGAACTTGAGTCCTTGACATCTCTGTCCCTCACAAGTAGCAAGGGCAACATTTAAAAGTAGGTGTCGGGGAAGCAATTACGGAAGCTAGACCTTCCAGCTTCTGCACCCCATAATAACCCTGGGTCCATGTTCTCAGAGGGTTAAAGAATAGAAAAGCTATTAGGGGAGTGAATAGGATATGGAGTTCCAGTGGCAGGGATTGTGTGGAATTGTACCTGTCTTATCCTATGGTTTTGTCATTGTTTCCATTTTATAAATAAAAACTTAAAAAGAAAAACAAAAAACAAACAAACAAACAAAAGTAGGTGTCCAGTCTCGTGAACCACGCTTAGAAGCAATTCTTTCACTTTCTAAGAGATGACCCAGTGCAAAGTAACAGTATCTTTTTATTTCTATTAACAGCGATAAAATACTTTGATAATTTCATATCCCATTGCTTTTTTAAGAGCACATATATTACAAATAAAGGCAACTCCACAAACTTTAAAGATTAGTCTTTATCAACACCTTTGTACACGTACACAAATATTTTAATATATGGCATCTGAAATGTTATTCATAGAATTTTAGCACTGTCATAAGTACTAACTAAAAAGGTTTTTCAATTTCTTAAAAACCACATATTTTACAGCCCTCTATTTACATTGGAGATAGACTTAAATGTTACATAAAAAATTTCTCTCTGACCTTTAAAAGACTTGGACTGGGACTTGGTGCTGGGGATGCTGTAACTAACAGAAAACTTGGGGTTTGCTTTTGAGCTACATACTCACTGAACTTTCATGACAAATATTTAACACTGTTCAAATAAAAAGAAAATATCAGAAATGTGCAAAGCTGGAGGCTGGCAGAATTCTCAAGCTAGCGAGGTAACAAAAGAACTATAAACACCATAAAAAATTCAAATAAATTAAAACAATCTTTCTCTCCCCTAGAGCAGCTGCAAACCTAGAAGAGTCTCTGGAGCTGTGGCCCTCAGGCTTCTGCACTAGGTGAAACCAAAACGCTGGGCACAGCTGGGGGGCCCCTGTTAATGGCCAGAGTGCAGGGGCGCTCCACACCGCACTTTGCCGGGTCGTCCTTGTATGTGATCTGCAAACAGAGGGGGAGGTGAAGCCACACAGGACAAGCATTCCATACCAAAAGCTTCCAACACAAAACCTAGAACAGACTTTCTTTTGCTGCTTCTTCTTCTTTATTTCCCAGGGGCAGCTTGCAAGATTTGAAAATAAGCTGAGCATAGCAGACCGGAAGAAGTTTTGCTGAGGACAGGTGTTAGCCATTTCGACAAGACTAGAGAGTTAAGGAGAGCACAGCACTGAAAAGCTTTGTTCAATGCTATGGGGGCCAGGCTCGGATCTGGGTCATTCATATACGTGGCAAAGCAGCACAACTCAGCAAACTGAGTTATTTTTCCAGTCCAATTTTCTTTTAAAAATATTTTATTTATTTCCATAATAGAGGGACAGAGAGATACAGATAGAAAGAGAGATGGAGATAGAGATAGTTCTGAGAGGGGCAGACTAGGGTACTGCTCAGCTCTGACATAGGGTGGTGCTGAGGATTAACTCTGAGACCTCTGGGGCCTCAGGCATTCAAGTAAGGCGACTACCTCTGACTATCTCATTGGCTTCATCATATTCTTCAGTTACCCTTCGACAGTCAGATATAAGTTCATAAGCAACGGGTCAGTCGCATGCCTGTATCTAAACAAACCCAGAACTTTATCTCATTTTGTAAGTTTATGATTTACATTGTCAAAATTGACTCCCAGAAGTGAAAGACTTGAAATTGCATCTAAATATTGATGGAGACACAAAAGTTGTGTACCTTGATTTGATTTTACTTTTGGAAATTACATTAATATCTATCACTACCCTATTAGATGTACTCAAATGAGAATATATAAACACAATGAGGATAACAATAACAGCAACAACAACAGCAACAAAATATCCCAGACACCTCGAAAATGTATCTTTGTGTGAGGCAGATTTCATGAATATTTTAAATGTCTAGTTATAAGGATTTTCCCACCAGCTCTCCACACCACCATGATTTAAGCTCAGTTCATATTCAAGAGAGAATCATTATTTCAGTCTCCACAGAATGCCCCATATCCAAGAATTCTCTAATGCCAATCAGTTCTCCTTTGGATTAATGTAACAGGTTCTGCATAAATAAATGAAGACAGAATGTGTCCAGATCACGTAGAACTGTGAGAGCAGTGTGCCTCTGAATTTGGTTTTCTGGGCATCATAGCTTAGAAGATGCATATTTTTTTGTTTGCCACCAGGGTTATCAGTGGGGCTCGGTACCTGCACTACAAATTCACTGTTCCCAGTGGCCATTTTTTTTCTTTCTATTTTTATTTGACAGGACAGAGAGAAATTGAGAGAGGAGGGGAGATAGAGAAAGACAGAAAGACACCTGCAGACCTGCTTCACCACTCATGAAGCATTTCCCCTGCAGGTGGGAAGCGGGAGCTCGAACCCAGGCGAAGCACATAGTGATAGGTACATTTAATCAGGTGTGCCACCGCCCGGCCCTTGACCCATTCCTTTCTCTGCATTTTGCATTTGACACCCACTGCCACCACTGACCCCACTCTGCTGTCCTCCTTCTTAATGTGCAAAGATCTATGAGCCTCTCATATTTGTTTTGTGCCAGTGCTTATGTGTATTGCTTCGGCCCATGCAAAATTAGCTTTTATGTTTTCTGCGGCATAAAGTAGTGTGACCTTCTGGCTGTCCGGAAAGCTAACTGGAGCCTGCCTAGCTGTTTAACAATGCAGACAGACTACACCTCAAACTATTCCCTTAGACTTTAGTGCCTGATCTATTTCATCTCTTCCCTTATAGGCACTGAAGGTTTTCTTGTAAAAATGACAGCTTCAGAAAGCCCTCTGAGCAAAGACGTTCTGCACATTCTTGGAGTGAATTGTACGCTGAGTTAGGCTTCTCTTCTTGATTTCTATGTCGGCCTATCAACTTCAACTCTGCTGCTGTTTACGACATTCAACCAGGGACTGGCTGAAAACTTCGTGAGTGGTGAAGCAGGGCTGCAGGTGTCTCTCTGTCTCTCTCCCTCTCTATCTCCCGTCTCAATTTCTGGCTGTCTCTATCCAATCAATGAAGAAAGAAAGAAAAATATTCAACCTTAGACCCCTCACTGTATTCATTTTCATGCCTGTTGCCTGAATCTGTGCATGAAGGTCCGTGTCTTCAAAGATTTTTGTGTATCATATGGCACAGAAAGCGCTAATACTGGGCTGGCTACTCTTCCCACCACTAGTGCTTAAATCTAAATATTATGGTAATCTGTCTTTCCATTAAACAAGCTGAGTAAAGAAGTAAGCAAAACTTTGACTGCTGTAAATCTGAACTGAGATAAACACCTACTTTTTTTCCTTTTTTTTTTTTGCCCCCAGGGTTATTGGTAGTGCCTGCACTACCAATCCACTGCTCCTGGAGGCCATTTTTCTCATTTTTGTTGCCCTTATTATTGTTATTGCTGTTGTAGTTGCTGGATAGGACAGAGAGAAATCAAGAGAGGAAAGGAAGACAGAGAGGGGGAGAGACAGACACCTGCAGACCAGCTTCACTGCTTGTGAAGCGACCCCCTTGCAGGTGGGGAGTTATGGGCTCCAACTAGGAGCCTCACTCTAGTCCTTGTGCTTTGTGCCAGGTGCACTTACCCTGCTGTGTTACTGCCCGAACCCCCAAACACCTACTTTATTAATACTATAAAATGTATAAGTCCCTGTCTTCTGCTAGTTGTCCACGATATCAGAAAACTATTCATTACATCCACTTGTAAACAAACAAACAGACAAGTAAAACAACTGTGTCAGTGTTTACTGTGGAAGTAGCTTCTCTGGCTATTAGTAGTATAGATTTTCTGTGGATAAACTATATGTATGGTGGATATTTAAGGAATATTTAAGAAAAGAAATATTTATTTCTCTAGATACTCATCTACAGGGTTAGAAGTACATCTCCTTGTTTTAATCTAGAGTAGAAATATGGACTGGTCATACTGTTAACAGGATGCTTTATTTATTTTTTTATAGAAAAACACTGCTACACTCTGGCTTCCGGTTGTACTGGGGACCTTTGGTGTCTCAGGCATGAAGGTTTTTCTGCATAAACTCTATACTGTCTTCCCAGCCTGAGTTAATAATTTTTGAAAAAAGCCTTTTAAAAATCTCAATTGTTATGTGGAAAACTGGGAAATGTCACAAATGTATTTTACTGTCGACTGTAAGCCATTATTCCCTTAATAAAGAAATTAAAAAAAAAAGTCCTAGAGTTTGTGACCATTATATCATATATAAAGGCTGACGTAACAAATGTCATAGAATCTTGAGAACTAGGAGAAAGTTGGCCTCACAGATCTGTTTCTTTTGCTGAAGAAAATTACAGTTTCTTTTAAGAACAGACCTGAGTGATCCATTAGTTTCTTTTCTTTGCATTCCTTTCCAGGAAACACAGAATCAAAGTTTTCTCTTAGCAATGGTTTTCTGGGAAAGAAAATCTTCTCTTCTATTCATCAGCTTCCGTGGCTCTTGTCTTCATCTGTTTTGCTCAGGCACTCCAGAGTCTATAGTGATTCTTTGTTGTCATACAAATGAGCTCTAATATATTTGAAAAGTGGCTAGAGTATGAGTTTTCTTTTCAAAAGTTAAGTTGTTGGTTTTAGCTTTAATTGAGAGACCCCCCCCCTAATTTTTTCTGCCTGAAAATGGTAAATTTTTTCTAATTAAATAAAAATGTAGAGCACATGAAACTCTTTTGGAACTATTGGGGGTGATGTAAGAAACACAAGACATTTGGAAGCTAGGAAGAGCTAGGTATACCAGAAGGTCACAAAGGTCATAGTAGACATAAGAAAAGCAAAACGTACCACTTTTGCTTACAGTACTGAGGGAAATACTAGACACAGAGGAACAGAAGCTGTATAAACATGGACCTCGACAGAGCTGCCAGGAAAAAAAAAAGAGAGAGAAACTTTTTTTTTTTTTGCTCAAAGTTTCAAGATCAGATGAGATTCACAGTTAGAAAAAAACATTTTTTTTACTACCTTTGACAAGTTTCAAATCCACTGTTTCTTCTTACTGTTTCACTCTCAGATTTATGACCTCCCCCTCCCCACGTCATGAAGGCATCTCTCTTGAATATTCAATTGTCATCATTCCTTAAAAACTCCAAACCAATACTCTTCTACTAACAACTCTAGCCAGGGAGATTAATTCTATTCAACCCAAGTCAACTCCCCATCTCTTCTCATCTAACTACTGTGGAGATTTGAAGGTGTGGGTGGAGGGAGACGAAAATGAAAAAAATGAAAGAGAAATGTATTTGGGAAATGTAGTTAGAATAAAGTTATCTATTCACCTGACACTTCATGTTGAAAGCAATAAAGCTTTGGAGGAAAGGAAGGGAAATCTTATTTAGGAGTGCCTGCTGCCTAGGAAGCAGTATTAGTAGCAGGGTTCAAACACTTCCTCTCCCTATTAGTCTGTGAAGAACACATCTGACTCCTGGAAGGGAACACCAGTGATGGGATATGAGGCTGATGGATGTTAATAACTAACTAGGTCAACAAAAAGCAGCATTTGGCTTTTGACTACTTGCTTCTCAACAACTCCTTCTGCATATAGAACCATGGACCAGTGCCAGAAATCACAAGTGACTTGCTTATGGGCTGGAGGCTGAGTTTTTTTTTTTTTTTTTAATATTTATTTATTCCCTTTTGTTGCCCTTTGTTGTTTTACTGTTGTAGTGACTGTTGTTACTGATGTTGTCATTGTTGGATAGGACAGAGAGAAATGGAGAGAGGAGGGGAAGACAGAGAGGGGGAGAGAAAGATAGACACCTGCAGACCTGCTTCACCGCCTGTGAAGTGACTCCCCTGCAGGTGGGGAGCTGGGGGCTGGAATTGGGATCCTTATACTTTGCACCATGTGTGCTTAACCTGCTGTGCTACCGCCCGACTCCCATGGAGGCTGAGTTTTAATCCAATTCTGCACATCTTTATATAGGTCCAGCCTAGGATTTCAACAGCCAAGACCCCAGTCCTGAGTTAGATGCAGACCCCCCTAGTGGTAAGATGGGGCACCTTTACATCCTGGAAACTCCAAAGGGCATGTCCAATGCTCCTTGGTATCTAACAGCAAAACTCTGTGTTCTAGAGAATCAACAGCTCTCATGACTTTGCATAACTCACTTGAAAATTGTAGAAAGTGCCTGAGTTCTAGCCTTGCCTTAAAAAAACAACAACAATGTATATCTAATTAAAACGTAAATATATTCTCCACCCCCCACCCCCGCCCCCGATCTCTACTTTGGGGCCAGGAGAGTTGAGCATGGACAGAAAGAACAGCTCATCCACTTCCCCAGAGCCCCACCCTACTAGGGAAAGAGAGAGGCAGACTGGGAGTATGGACCGACCTGTCAACGTCCATGTCCAGCGGGGAAGCAATTACAGAAGCCAGACCTTCCACCTTCTGCATCCCACAATGACCTTGGGTCCATGCTCCCAGAGGGATAAAGAATAGGCAAGCTATCAGGGGAGGGGATGGGATACGGAGATCTGGTGGTGGGAATTGTGTGGAGTTGTACCCCTCCTATCCTACGGTTTTGTTATTGAATCCTTTTTTAAATAAATAAATAAAAAGAGCAGCTCAGCAACATGGCAGTCACCTAAGTACAGAGATTTCTGCAGCAATGAGAGGCACTTTGGTCTTTGAGGCATTGGGCAGAAATGGATGGACCCCTTCTATGACCCGAGAAGGGATGCCTTACCTGCTCATTCATGACAACGGAGAGCTCGCTGAGCATGTCCTTGTAGTGGGACCTCAGCTCTTCCTGATACTCCAGCTGGTCCTCCTTGATCAGCCGCTCGTTCACATCCAGGGCTTGTCCACACGCCTCCGCAAATTGCCTTTGCAACAGTCACAAGGACATTAGTCAGCAGCCATAGAGAGTGGAGGCTTGGGGTCAGGCCACTGACACAGACACTCTGCCCCCAGAAGAAGGCTGGCTGGTTGGGTGGCTTCAGGACACCCCACCTATAGCAACAACTCTAGGAAGAACATTCCAGCAAAGAAACGTCATTTACCTGAAGATTTCCTTCAGAAGCTTCACTTGGTTGTCCGGGTACTTCTTGGCATTCGTTTCTTCCAGAAAAGCTCGTGCGTAGGCCATTGGGCCAGCATTGACCTTGGGGGAGGAGAGAACTGGCTGAGAATGATCTGGTCTCTTCTGGAAAGTCTCCACAGCCTAAGGGAGCAGCATCTCCGGGGCAACCAGCCTTCTCTCAGCACCTTGTAGGTCAGGGAGTTTTCTGCTGACGCCCTACCAGTCACTGCGCAAGGACACACCTGCTGGATTTCACTGCCTCCTCACCCCAGCCTTGAGGGTCTGCCACTTCATTGCTTTGCTATTTCTGGATACTGACTGGGCTTCCGATTTCTTCTCTGGTTTTATAAAATTATTTATTTTTATATTAAGAAAGCCTGAGAAAATATGGCTCAACTCTGGTGTTCTCCGGTGCCAGGAGTTGAATCGGGAACTATCTCTTATATAGAAATCCTGTTCTTTACCTGGTGGACTACTTCCCTTTCCCTTCTCCCTTCTCCCTTCTCCCTTCTCTCTCCTCTCCTCTCCTCTCCTCTCCTCTCCTCTCCTCTCCTCTCCTCTCCTCTCCTCTCCTCTCCTCTCCTCTCCTCTTCTCTTTTTTCTTTAAATATTTATTTATTTATTCTCTTTTGTTGTCCTTGTTGTTTTATTATTGTTGGTGATGTCGTCATTGTTGGACAGAGAGAAATGGAGAGAGGAGGGGAAGACAGCGGGGGGAGAGAAAGACAGACACCTGCAGACCTCTTCACCACCTGTGAAGCGACTCCCCTACAGGTGGGGAGCTGGGGGATTGAACTGGAATCTCTGAGTGGTCCTTGTTCTTCTCGCCCTGTGTGCTTAACCTGCTATACTACTCGGTCCCCTAATTTTTTTTTTAAATATTGTATGTAAGGGAGCATTGCATAATTGTTATCCAAAACAACTCTCATGCATGAGGCTCTGAGCTTCCAGGTTCAATCCCCAGCACCACTGTAAGTCAGAGCTGAGCAATGCTCTGGCAAATAAGTTAACAAATAAATAAAAATAAAGATATTGCATGACACAGGGGATATACTTTTTGATTGCTGTGTTTCCTTAACTTCTGTACCCAAGTGCGTACCTAACCTGTCTCACTGCAGTTCCAGACTGTCAAAACATTTAACGCCAGGGTTTCTTTCTCATATTCCTCTTATAGGAGGCTCTGTCTATCTGTCTGTCATCAGCTGCTTGCTCTGCTCCCATCAGCTTTTCTACCCCCAAGTCTTCGGGTCCAGGAGGCTAACAATCGGTGTCTTGCCCCTCCCATCCCCACCCAGCCTTGCTGGTGCTGCTAAAGGCCGCTCTACCTCTTGCAAATAGCCTGCTCAATGCCTCTGCCTCACTCTCCCGCAGTGAGCAGACCATCTGCTCCTTGGCAGGAGCTGGCAGTCTGATGAGTTTTAAGAACTCATAAACACTTTTCCATTTTATGGATTTTAAACACTTTTCTGAGGAGGGGGCCATGTTTATTTGTTCTCTGACCTATTTGTTAAAATGGAGAAAGCAGTCTCACCAGAGACGATGGGAACAGAGAGATAAGGAAGAAGAGAGTCTGGTTCAGACAAAGTTAAGGTTTCCCTGGGGGTTCGGGTAGTAGCGCACACAGTACCGAGCGCAAGGATCTGCGTAAGGATCCCGGTTCGAGCCCCAGGCTCCCCACCTGCAGGGGAGTCGCTTCACAAATGTTGAAGCAGGTCTGCAGGTGTCTATCTTTCTCTTCTCCTCTCTGTCTTCCCCTCCTCTCTCCATTTCTCTCTGTCCTGTCCAACAATGAGAAAAATGGAGAAAATGGCCACCAGGAGTAGTGGATTCATAGTGCAGGCACTGAGCTCCAGCAATAACCGTGGAGGCAGAAGAAAAAAAGCCTTCCCCAGAGGTCAGATGGTGGCTCACCTGCACAAGCCACTATATGCAAGGACCCAGGTTCAAGCCCCAGCCCACTGCACGGGAATGTCTGGGGGCCTGGGGAAGAACTTCACAAGCAGTGGAACTGTGGAACCATGCTATAGTGTCTCCATTCTTTCTAAATCTTTGCCTCCACCCCTCTCCTCCTCTTTCTCTCTTTTTTAAATACTTACTTGTTTTCTAAAATGATTTTTAAAGTTTATGTATTTATTTATTATTGGATAGAGACAGACAGAAATTGAGAGGAGGAGGTAGAGAAGGAAAGAGACAGACACCTGCAGCCCTGAACTTAGGAAGTTTCCCCCCTGCAGGGGGGACCAGAGGTTTGAACCTGGTATGCCACTGCTTGTCCCAAATTATTTTTTATTAGATAGAGACAGAGAAAAATTGAGAGGGGGAGAGGGAGAAAAACAACGAGACACCTGCAGACCTGCTTCACCACTTGTGAAACTTTCCCCTTGCAGGTAGGACCAGGGGCTTGAACCCGGGTCCTTGCACATCACACTGTGTATGCTTAAAAAGGTGTGCCACCGCCTGGCTCCTCCCTCCTTATCTCTTCTTCTCTGTCTCTCATCCTCTGTCTGAAATAGAATAGAAATGGCTACTGGGAACAGTGGACTCGTACAGGTATTAAATTCCAGTAATGACTCTGATGGCAAAAAAGAAAGGAAAAAAAAAGAAGAAAAGGAAAAAGAAGTTTATCACTAGGTATCTGACATTGTCAAGGTGCATTTGAGAATAATTAAAAGTGTAAGGACTCAGACAAAGGTGCCAGACAGAATCACAAAGGAGAAAGATGGCTCCTAATTGCCTTGTAAAAAAAAATGATGGGGACTGGGAGAAAGTCCACCCAGTAGAGTATAAAGAGCATATATCCTACCAGGTGCGAAGTCCTGGGTTTGAGCCCCAGCAACATCTGGGAGCAGCACTGGAGGCACTGGGAAAGCTCCATGAATGGATGGTGAAGTGCTGCTGGATCATCCTTCTTTCAGTTTGTCTATCTCCTTTATGAAATCTATTTAATTTAATTTATTTATTTACTAGAGCACTGTTCAGCTCTGGCTCATGGTGGTGCTGGGGACTGAATCTGGGACGTCTGAGCCTCAGGCAGGACAGTCATTAGCATAACCACTATGCTGTCTCCCCAGCCCTGCCAACTCCTTCTCTCTTGAAGATGTTTTCATTTTTATTTATTTACTGGCTAGAGACAGCCAGAAATCGAGAAGGGAGGGGCAGACAGAGAAGGAAAGAGTCAGAGAGACACCTGCAGCCCTGCTTCACCACTTGCAAAGCTTCCCCGTGGCAGGTGAGGACCGAAGACTTGAACCCGGGTCCTTGTGCACTGTTAACATGTGCTCTCAATCAAGTGCGCCACCGCCGGCACCCATCTCTCTCTCTTTCAAACATCCCTAGGTTGTTTTCTGCCAGGGTTCCTGGCCAGGGGCTCCCCAGCACCGGAGGAAACGTACCTTCACACTGACGCTGCCCTGAAGTTTGAGCTGCAGTCGGATCATGTCCACGTCATTCATCATGCACAGCTGGTTGAGCTCCGAGACCTTCTTGGACATCTCATCGATGGCCACTTCAATGGGATTCAACTCCGTGCATGACTGGCTTATCACCTGGATCCTCTTCTTCACATAGGGGAACAGGTGACTGGCTACAGAGAAGCGACAGGAGAGAACAGAAAAGCTGAGCTCCACATAAGGCCGGGGGTTCACCCCATGCTCCACAGGGTCCCGCCTTTTCCACAGTTTGAAGCACACTCTGTCCTGTGTGTCTGTGCACCTGTGATTGGCTCTGTCCTGGGGGTCCTTCTCTCCCACATCTCTTGGCTTCTTCCCTCGCCGTCTTTCCCAGCATGCTCTTCTGCCCTTTGTTGGGTAGTCTGCCACCTCCCCCTGGCTTCTGCTTAACCATATGCCTATATAGGGATTTACTGATCCAAAGCTTTGGTCTATTTACATAAATCACTTTTACATAAAGCACTCCAGGGCATTGGTGGTTCAGTGATAGGATTCTCGCCTGTTCTGCCCCCTCCTTGTCACACTCTGATTTTCACCAGTCACTTTTCTCTCCACCCTCTCAATATCACATCCTGTTTCCACCCTACTTGGAGAGTATAAAAACAGCTGCTCTTCTGATTAAAGACACCTGGAAATTGCTTTCCGGCTCCGAGAGTTCCAGAGTGTATCTCCTGCGGAAGTTAGTGCGGCACGAGTTCCTGATCCCTCTCCAACGCAGCAGCCTAGATCGGCTCCAGTTGAGTTCTCTCCAAGCCAGAGAGCACTAGCTCGGGAAGAAGTACCCTCAGGCTATCCCGGCAGCCCTTCACTAGCCAACATGTCCTCCTGCTTAGAGCTAGACTGAGACTGCTGTTTTCACCACAGTTTATAACTCAGACTGAGCAAATGTTGCATCAAAATAAAGAAAGCTTAAGTACGGGGCAGAGCAGATGGCCTATTGGGTGGGGGGCATATCTTGTTCCCAGCATGTGTGGCCAAGTCCCATGTGGGAGGTAGCATGGAACCAGGAAAAAACCCTTGTGTTTCTTTCTCTCACGCTCCCCATTGATCTGAATTAAAAAAAATCAACTCATGAACAGTGAAATAATGCAGGGGCAAACCCTGACTAAAAACAAACAAACAAAAAACCAACTACTTAAGTAGACACTTTAGAACACATTTTATAATGGCTTTGCTCTAGACTTTTGTTCCCTGTTATGAATGTTCTAGAGAAGTTTGCCAAAGGTGAGGTTTTTGATCATTCGGATCCACTGCCTTTCCTGTGTCTCCTGCATAATCCAGGGCTGCTCATCTCCCGAGAGACACAGCTCCTACTGGTCCAAGGTGCCTTTACTTCCCTCTCCCTTCAGTCCCTCCTGAGAGTCTGTCTGCATTTTGTTTTCTGCATTTCCTGCATTTTCTTCACTTGGCTCTCTCTCCTGCCAGACTGTGGGCACCAGAAGGTCAGCACTATTTTCCTTACTGGAGTGGCCAGAGCCCTGCCCGCCATCTACAGCTGCTGGTTAAGTGACTGCTAGATAAACACACAGATGACTAGCTTCCGGAATTACAGATCACAGGTTGGGTGAGAACCTGATCCCAAAGCACAGAGCTGCTCACCCAGCCATAGCTGAGGGTTGATTTCTGGGGAGAGGAGTTGGAGCTAAATAAACCAGAGGCCTTTTTCTAGGAGACCAGCTAGAGGGGAGATGTGTGTAAATACCTCTACTGACAATGCCTCTGCTTGACTCCTTGGGGATTTTCTACTTGACAGAGGATAAAGAGAAAAATTTTCCCTTCCCAACAGGCATTGGCAAGCCAGAAACTTCGGTTATTTGCAAGATGGTAATGTCTTTCCCTCCCCTGACCCCATCCAATTTATGTAGCACCAGGGAAAGAAGAGAAATTTCTATACCAACAAGCAGCCTAATCTGCCCTATACTTCTTGAATTCTACACACACACACACACACACACACACACACACACACACACACACACAGGCAGAGAGGAGAGAGGGAGAGACATCACTATCCATGGTGCTCCTCTGTGGTGCCAGGGCAGGAGTCCTGTAAGGCCTGCTGAACTATTTCTCCCAGCCCCAAGAGTGAAGTAAGTGCCTTGTTTTCCCCTAGTAACAAGACCGGCCCAGGAACAAGCCTGAGGGCAGGTGGGGCCACCCACTTGTCAGCACCGTCCTCCGCTTGCACTGCTCCTCCACTCCGCCATGCTTCTTGCCCGACAGCGTGAAGGGTGTCTCAAAGACAAAGCGGTTGATGTTGTGGTGCATTTCAAAGTCTGTCTTCCGGTCCTCGACTTCCTTTTCCTCAAAGAATGGCGTGACATAGGTCACCTGGATATAGGCATATTTGGGGTCCAGGTCCTTGGGGTTCACCTGTGTTAACACATGATGGGCAGTTAACACAAGATTTTGGAGCAGGGGGAAGTCAGATGGCTTCAGAGCCGGGCGGGGCCATAGAACAGAAGTGCCCGGACTGTGGTCAGGTAGCCAGATGGTGGGAGAGGGAAGATGGAGCCAGCTGGACAGGTAGCTGAGGCTCTTGGGACCCTTAGGACTGACTGTGGCCTATAACCTCATCCTTGACTTTCTTTCTCTTCTCGATTTAGAAGATGAAAATGCCCTCACCTTTGTGTAGAGTGTGAGCTCCTTGAGAGTGGACTTGCATCTTATTTTCTGCCACTATGATTAAGCCAAACACATACAGGGGGACCATTAGTTCTAAGGGGCTTATGCTTCTTGTCTGTAGCTGACTAACTGACCTATCATTCGAATGCAGATATTCTCAGAATCCTTTTGGAATCTGCAATGGATCATTTTATGTAATTTCTGTACTAATCCAGCTTTGGTGGGTGGTTTTGACAGGAGGACATGGCACACCTGGTTAAACACCCATGTTACCATGTGCAAGGAATGGGGTTCAAGCCCCTGCTCCCCTCATGCAGGATGGAAGCTTCACAAGTGGTGAAGCAAGTACTGCAGGTGTCTCTCTGTCTCTTGTTCTATCTCCTCCTCCTCTACCAATTCCCCTCTCATATATATATATGGCCAGGAAACTACAAACTACTTTAGCTGTTCTTCAAGGTTGGAGAGTTGATTATTGGTCTTTTATTAATTTTCTCCTAATGATTCCTGGGACAACATCCAAACTTTTCCCAACATCCTCCATCCATGGACTCTACCTACTGACAACCCAGTCCCAGAGATGATTGTAATGTTACTAATAATTATACTGTAAGATGGCTAGAACATTATCTCTGGAGTTTAATGGGATGTTCACTTACTAATTCAATGTCATTGAAAAAAAATCTGTTGTTATGGCAGACAGTGCATTTCAAAATTTTTTTTTGCTAATATGTATCATTTACTAAATCACCATGTTTAAATAGTTTTTGTGTCAAGATTCTCATAACCCAAGAGAAGCTCCGTGATTGAATAAATCATTGTTTTACTGCTTCTGCAAACTCCACCAATGGGCTCAATCAATTTACCCCTTAGGCTGCTCTTCAAACACAGATAACCCAGGGAGGAGAAAATTTACTAAATTTCTAAGATAACCCCAAAGTTACTCAAATGTAATGTTTGTGATTAGAAAACAACAACAACAGCAAACCCCCCCCAAAACAAAAACAAACAAACAAAAAACCACCAACCATCAAGCAGGGGAAATATCTAATCTAGCTTATCCCACTGGAGTTTGCTTTGCCTACTCTGGTAGAAAACTAAAACTTTAACAACTCATTAAACATTCTACAAAGCTGGATTCTTTGCATTGGCTTGAATGTGGATTTCACCTACCTTGTTGGAATCCTGAATTATCTTCACGTTGTCTGCCCCAAATTTATCTGCATAGAGTTTGAGTAGCCTCTGGGAAATCTCAGAGAGACCCGTCAGTTTAGGCTCTTTATAAATATACTCTTTACCTTCTTCTTCTTCAAAAAAACCCTATGGGAGGGAGACACATAGGGAGCCACCGATTTTATTACAGAAAATACCAGTTGCCAAACACAAGCAAAACAGAAGTCATTGACTTAAAAACACATATCTGGAGTCTTTTGGTTATCATCCAAGTCATTGATTAGGGACCTGTAATAGTCAAAATCAGGGACAAATCAAGTAAAGAGAACAACATAGAGGGTTAGAACCTTTCCACTATCTACAGATCCCCTCTCCAGGTGAAACAGGACCTCACTACAACTTATATATATTTTCTCCATAGAAATCAATGCACAAAAACTCGGTGGTGAGGGCAGTGCAGAATTATCAGATCACACAGGGTGATCTTAAGAGTCTGTTAATCACAAATAAAAATGGTTTGGAAAATAAATAAAGATATAAATTGCATGTGCTAGGTTTTATGGTAACCAGGGCTCCCTGACCTACCTTCTCTCTCTGGATCCATATGTCTGAGCAATAAAGTTTACTTCAGATATGGAAAGAGACAGAAAAAGACAGAAAAAAGAAACAAGGAGAAATCAGTGGTTTGCATATATTTTGGAGAAAGAATGCCCTCGTGTGGTAGCACAGTGATAGAACATAATCTGAAGGAATGACATTTATCAACAAACAATAGTGTTTTTAATAAACTCTTCTACAGTTCTTGGACAGGAGGCAGGGAACACTTTAAAGCAAGTTCAGGTGTTAGAATGGGATGGAATGCCTACCACAGTCATATTCAGTGACCATGCAGAACACATTCTGTCATTG
Organism: Erinaceus europaeus; assembly: GCF_950295315.1. Taxonomy (NCBI): domain Eukaryota; kingdom Metazoa; phylum Chordata; class Mammalia; order Eulipotyphla; family Erinaceidae; genus Erinaceus; species Erinaceus europaeus. Next base: position 7,222,162 of record NC_080168.1, read on the forward strand.
CTACATCAGACATTATACGTGGTACACTCCTAAGTACTAGCTGAAAATAATTTGGTCAGCATTTCTACAGAACCTGGTACAATTTGGTTCTATGCAATTTCATCATTCAACTTGCTAATAGGTTTTGTAGAAAATTCTTGCAATGTTAATACATTTCATGCAGAAAAAAAAAATCTGTAATGCTAGGCTTTGAAGGACTGATATAGGAGCAACCTAACCATCAATTTTATGCCACAGGCACAGGTAAGTTTCAACCTCTGTGAATTTGAATGGTTTGGGAGAGGAAGAATGGGAAATTTTATTTAAGGACAATGAAGTAAGGTGACTTTTGTAATTCCTTTTCTCTGAAGGAACACAGAAACCTTTTTTTTTTTTTTTCCCTGTGGAACATGTATGGCCTCACAGTGCTAAATTAAATTGGGAGTTAAAAATCTGAGAGTATCCGGTTTCTGCCGAATGCAGAGTTTAATTAAGGGGGCTCACTCTTGAGGGTCCAGGTGAAGATATTGGAAATTGGTGGCTCATCTTAGCTGTAAATTTGTGCCTTGTTTTAAAATCATCGACTCCTAAAATATTACCAGTTGTATGTAAATATTTCTTGAGATGGTGCAAAGGCAGGAACAATGTCATTGCCAAAAGGTTGCTTTCATGGGAGCATCCGCAAAGAGAAAAGTGGAGGCTGTCTTTTCACAGCATTTACATGTGATTCTCTCTCTTATGGACATCTGTCTGTCTCTCTGTCTGTATTGGGAAAGACTAAATCCCCTGGGGAGCCAGGCGGTAGCACAGTGGTTTAAACACAAGTGGCAAAAAGTGCAAGGACCAACGCAAGGATCCCGGTTCGAGCCCCCAGCTTCCCACCTGCAGGGGAGTCACTTCACAGGCAGTGAAGCAGGTCTGCAGATGTCTCTCTGTCTCTCCCCCCTCTGTCTTTCCCCTCCTCTCTCCATTTCTCTCTGTCCTATCCAACAATGATGACATCAACAAATAACTACAATAATAAAACAAGGGCAACAAAAGGGAATAAATAAATATTAAAAAAAAGAAATACAAAAAAATTTTAAAAATAAAGATAATTTAAAAAAGGATTAATCCCTGATCACATCTCTGGTTTTCTTCATTTTTTTCTCTCTCCTATATATAAAGGAGGCATACATATTATTAATATCACAATTATTTTCTTTGCCATTTATTTCTTAAAAATAAAACAAAATTTATATCCGTATGATGCTTAACACTTATCTAAGGCATATTTTGCTCTGCATGAGCAGTAGATTTTTGTATAAGTGGGCTGTACTCAGTAACTTCTGAAGCCAGGGAACAAGGCACATAGTCCAAGATAGTTCAAGTAACTTCTTGATTCCTTAGCACCTCCCTGATTTTGAGTTTTCTTTAAGTAGTTAACTGACTTATTTACTCATCTACTGGATACAGAGAGAAACTGAGATGGGCAGGGGAGGTGTAAGAGAATGATAACTGCTTTACCTCTTGCGAAGCTCCCCCCCCCCCCACGGGGGGGGAGCCTCGGGGCTTGAACCAGGGTCTTTGAGCACGGCAGCATGTATACTCAACCAAGTGTGTCACCTCTTGGCCCTGATTCTGAATGCTCTAAAGGTTGAAAAATTTTTGTTTAATATTCACGTCCAAGATTTTGTGCAATGTCTGGTTTATAGGGAGATGTCGCTATAGATTTTGTTGAATGAATAAACAAATAAAACGGGTCTTAGTGAGCACATATTAAAATGTTCTATTTGCACCAAAATACTGGAGAAGAGTCCATTGTTTTAAATAAAGATGTTCCCTGCAGTTCCTCTTGATTCTGTTGGGGTACTGAGGCCTGCCTTCCTTTCTACTTGGCTTCCAGCCTGTTGTGCTTTTTCTATCGCTGTCTTTGTAGAGTTATGTCTGACACAAGGTCAGAAGTTAGTGGCTGAAATTGACAGACTGACACATCAGAGAAATGAGACTTCAGAGCCCATCAGAATCCCCCCAGGGCACTAGCTAAGGCAGCATCTACTACTTGCATTTCCATGAGAAAAATATCTCCAAGCTCCAGGAAAGAATTTTTTTTTTTTCTCAGCAGGGTGTGAAAACTAGCAGAAAGGGACTTTTTTTTCCTGTGAATTTCTTCCCCTAAGTAATTTCTGTGTGAGCATAAAAGGAGGGGTGAGAAGCAGAATTTCATGGTCACTACTATGACCCCTGTGGTATAGGCCATTCCTCCTCCTAGAGCTACAGGGTGGGAACTGGTACAAACTCAGAGGACTCCTGAGAGACCCCCAGGACAGTGTGTGACACACAACAAGTCCTTGGTGAGTACTATTTAGATGAGGATGATGACATTAACAAAGAAAAGCCTTCATGTCTGCAAAGCAGGTTCGTTCCTGGCTAAGATCAGAGAACTAGCTTCATTTTGCATGGAAAAAATATTCTTCCAACATGCTGGGGGTATGGATCAACCTGCCAAGGTCCATGACTAGTGGAGAAGCAATTACAGATGCCAAAACTCCCACCTTCTGCACCCCAAAAATAATTTTGGCCGCTACTCCTAGAGGGGTAAGTTATAGGGGTAGAAAATCAGAGGGCTTCCCCATTCTACTAGGACCTAAAGTATCTGTAACCAAGAATCTTGTTTTTTAGGGAGTTGGGCTGTAGCGCAGTGGGTTAAGCGCAGGTGACGCAAAGCACAAGGACCGGCATAAGGATCCCGGTTCGAACCCCGGCTCCCCACCTTCAGGGGAGTCGCTTCACAGGCGGTGAAGGAGGTCTGCAGGTGTCTGTCTTTCTCTCCTCTCTGTCTTCCCCTCCTCTCTCCATTTCTCTCTGTCCTATCCAACAATGACAACAACAATAATAACTACAACAATAAAACAACAAGGGTAACAAAAGGGAATAAATAAATAAAATAAATATTAAAAAAAAAAGAATCTTGTTTTTTATACCATGACTGAAAGGGAAGCAAATCTGGGAAACACCAAAGGAAGCCAGGCACTGTTTGTCTTCTCTGAGAGAGAAAAAGGAAAAAAGTAAAGACACTCTGAAGTACTATAGGTGTAGGGGTGACTCAGAAAGGAAGTGAAGGTGGGATTGTAGAAAAAAATGGGCAAAAATATGCATATATATATATATTTATAGAATCAGCCCATATCTGTGACCTTGGGAGAACTACTGCAGTTTCCAGTGGAAGGGATGGGGGCATGGAAGTCTGGTGGGAACCGTATGGAATAATACCCCCTATTGTCTTATAATTTTGTAAATCAATATTAAATCACTAATAAAATAAATTTAAAAATAAAATATGTTCTTCCTTGTAATGAAAGTCCTATGAGGTTCATTTTAATATTTTGGAAAGCTATTGATGAGAAAGAGATTGTGACTAGAAATCTTTATTTAGCACGGGCATGTAAAACCACTGAGGCTGTCTTATGCCCTGAGTAGGAAGGAACTGGGCCAGCCAGACTTGCAGCCCAGGGGTTGCCTGTACAGTCTGTAGGACCCTGTGAGACGCCTGGCAAGTGGTGGTTCTGAAAATGTCTGGGGCCCACGCTCCCTTCACCCTGGGAAGTTATCAAAGCGAAGCCTGCTGATACACAGCCTCATGGAAGATGTCCATGTTTGCTCCAGGAAAGAAATGCTTGATAAACAAGAACACAGAGGTTGGACCAATTTACATTCCCACCAGCAGAGCAGAAGAGTTTCTTTGTCCCACAAGCTCTCCAGCATTTGTTGCTGCTGTCCTTTTTGATGTATGCCATCCTCACAGGGGTTAGGTGGTCTCTCAATGTTGTCTTTATTTGCATTTCTCTGACAATCAGCGACCTGGTGGTGGGAATTGTGTGGAGTTGTACCCCTCTTATCCTGTGTTTTTTGTCAGTGTTTCCTTTTTATAAGTAAAAATTAAAAACAAAACAAGAATACAGGGTGATGAAAACCCAGGGGACAATTTTGATCTTGCTTTATCCTCAAGGTTATGAGAGGAAAGTTTCTTTCAAGGCTATGAAAGCTGGTGACCTCTACATTTCCCTTGCAAGTTTGATATTGAAAAGAAATATCTGTCACTTCACAATGCAATAAACACCCTGGTCTACTGTGGTCAGCAAGTTGTACCTATTCTAGTTAAGTAAGGATGCTTACTCAATGGAGTTAACATGGTGGTTTATGAAATACCCAGGCAGTAGTGAGAAAAAACTACCTGAATCAACTGACTATTAAAATCACTGATGACTTCTCAGATATATTTCCTTAGGCATTTCTAAATATTGTAGTGGCTCTAGGTTGTGACTGTAATGTCTAGTATAGGAGGCCTTGTCATATTTGACTAATTCAAAGCACACAAACCAATTGATGCAAAAAGAGATGTAGTATGTCAAAATAATAATAAGCTAACCACTAAGAGAAAGGACAGAATGCAGAGAAATAGTTCCTTGTAAATTATATAAAGTAAATGATATATTCTATATATGTACTTATACGTATATAACATTATGTTATATTGTGTGTGTTACATGTACATAGTCAATATCAGGAATTATTTTCCCCTTTCTTCCTTTCTTCTTTCTTTCTTTCTATCTTTCTTTTTTTTTTTTTTTTTTTACCAGAGCCAGAGCAGGCTCAGCTCTGGCTTATGGTGGTTCTGGGGATTGAACCTGAGCCTTTTGGTGACTCAGGCATGGAAGATTTTTTGTATAACCATTATTATGCTATCTCCCCAGACCCCCTCAGGAACTCTTTTATAGGTGGAGAAAAAGAAGTGTTTCCACATCCTAAAATGGAGGTGGTTTTTCACAAACCACCAACACACACACACACACACACACACACCCCTTCCTTCCTCCCCCTCTTCCAACCATTTTTTTTTTTTCTATCAAGGTGCTGAGATTTAAACAAGAAAAGAAAAAGAAGGAAGAGGAAAGAAAAACTGGTACTGTGAGATACAGTTGTACCTGTGTCGGCATGGCTAAGAATCACACAGTTCACAGCTTTTGCTGACTAGGATGAAGCTCCCTCAGCCCAGGCACATGTGATCTGTTCAGCAACACAATAGGCCTTGCTTGCTCGCTGTCATGCTAAGCAGTACAACCAAAGGATGCCACTGGTTACAATGAATGTCAGTACTGCTGTAAAGCTCTCTGGAAATGCACTTTGGGGACACTTTGGGGACTATGGTGATTTCTATAAACTCCTTGGTATAAACTTTCTGCCGTCAATAACTTCAGATGTTGCATTAGACAATTCATACTATCTAAGACTTCCTGCCATGAAAACATAGCAGAATGTGTACTAATATCTGGCTGATTGCAGACAGAATGTTAACTACTCCAGCCAGTGCTGTCACATGAAAACACTACTAGCCCACAGGGGACTCGAAAATATTTACTGAAAGGCTTTTCTGTGCAGGGAAAGGGTCTTCTGCCTGCAATGCACTCCTGTAACCTCTGTAACATGATTGCAAGGCATGTCAATTTGGATTTCAAAAGGGGAATTTTACAGGGACAGAGAGTGCCTTCATGAAAATAAATAAATAAATAAATAAATAAATAAATAAATAAAAGATGAAGGAATTATTTCGGACCCTGGGGGCTGTGTTAATCAAGCAGTCAAGGCTTTGACTTCAATCTCTGGGCTCTTCATTGTGTGCACGTACAAGGGGGGAATGTTCAACTTGTCTTGGTATTTATCTAGCGCAAAGTGAGATGGACACAAGGCTGCCCTCACAGCAGTTGGAACATCCTCCACGTGGGTGTTTTGGGACAGGTGTCTGAGTATCATCTGAACATTCCTGACCGGGGCTGTACTTCCTGTCTTTGTTCAAAGGCGGCTGGAGCTTGAATGTAGTTACTATGCTTAGGTCTGGATTTGGGTCTGGAGATTTCATGAAACATTTTGCCTTGTAAGCTCCAGTGAGAATCTTTTTTTAAATTTTATTTTATAAAAACCAAGTGAGAATGATGACAGTAGTAAAAAACAAACAAGGCCAGGTGCAGTCAGCACATTTTAATGAGGAATCTGCAAAAAGAGCAAAGTCAAGTCATTTGGAAGTAGCTTCCCTCAGTCCCCCATTCTGTTCTCCCTCCCACACCCCCCCCCCAGTCTACTTAGTAGAGAAGTTTTTGAGTATTTTTTTAGTAGGTGAGTTCAAGGCTCATGACTCCCAACTTTATAAGTGATGGCAGAAAATACACGGTTGTTGTGGATGTGGGAACGGATTTCAAGAATTACAAAAATGTATGTATAAGCCAGTTCACTGCAGAGACAGATGTGGAGCATGTGTGGCCACTGAGGGTATTTCTCTTTACAGTTTAATGGACATGAATCACAAGATTTGTCATTTTTTTTCTGTGGGTAAAAGTCTGTCCGGAGATAAGCAACTTCAGGTCATTTAAACCTACAGGAACATTCTTTTCTCTTATTGAGCTCTTGGTCCTACTATGGAATCTTGTCTTGCTTTGATCTACAATTTTTTGTGTGTGTTTCTTTCTGCATCTTAGGAGACTTAACTGGATCTACTGCATCAAGACTCAGTCTGCTGCTCTTCTTTTATGTTGGGAATTAATAGTATCATCTCTAAAACTGCACAGAGCTCACTACCTTAGAGAGCCAAGGTATTAATTCCAAGGTATTAGTTTGGGAAAGCACAGGAAAGTGTCCATTACTCCAGCTCTGGAAACTCTAATCACCCTGTTCCTCTTAATGAACTTTTCAGAGTGGCCTAAACTGAGTGACCATCACCAATACCAGGCCCAGTGTACAGTCATCGATGCAGATAGACTTGTAGATACACAGGATGACTGCGTGCCCAGTTCAAATACGTGCAGCGCCTGTATTTGTGAATGCGTGAGGATAGGCTTTCAGATGAGCTCTGACTTTGTGCAGAAAGAAAACATTTACAAAAAAAAAAAAGTAAAGGATACATTTTTGTAATTTAGGTAACTGGAAAAAACACAATTTAGTTCAGGAAATGCAGGATGGCTCACCTTTTAGATTCGATCCTTATTTGTACCCGAATAAGTTAAGGTTTAGTAAAACCACATGAAGGGAAGAATGAGGATGATTAGAACATGCACATGGAGAGAGAGGGGGAGAGAACTTACCACCGCCTGGAACAAACAAGGCCAGAGGGAGAAAAGAGTAGACATCTGGATTAAAATAAAGCTGGAAAGTGGCCTGCTTCACTCACGTTCAGCAGCCTGTATCTTAGATATTGGTTAGAGAATACGGGTTTTCATGACCAGAACATTAAAGGAAGCTTCTTACTTTTTAATGTAATTAATTAACTTATTTTTGGCGGTGGGGGAGCATTATCTGAAGAGTTGGAGATGCAAATGTTAGAAAGTCAATTGTGTACCTTGGGCCACTCTTGTGCCGAAGTTAGCTGGTGACCATCCTCTGGAAACTCATCTTTCCTTGATAATCTCTTCCCTCCTTCCCTCCCTCTCTCCCTTCTTCCCTTTCTGCCTTCCTTCCTTTCCTCTCCATTCCCCTAGATTCCAGGCCTCATGCATGCCTAATTTAACTACTTCTGGACTGACATTTTTATTCAGATAGAGAAATAGAGACACAGAGGGAAAGAGAGTCACCAAGATTCAGTAACTTGTCCCCGTGTTGCCACACTTGCATGAAGTACTGGGGGCTCAAGACTAGGTCACCTGCATGGCGAAGCATATGCTCTAGTCATTGGGATCTTCCTACTCCCTTTCCATTCTCCTTTTGATTTGGTTTCTCTGCCATTCCCCGTGCCCCCAATATTTCATCTATTTATTTTCTTCATGGCTCTCAAGGCACCATTTCTATTTCTGTCTTCCCCCCATTCTCAACACACACACACACATACACATACACACCCCACACACACACACCCCACACACCCCACACACACCACACACACCCCACACACCCCACAAACACCCCACACCACACACACACACACACACCACACACACACTCACACTCACACACACCCACACCCCCCCCCACACACCACACACACACACACCACACACACCCCACACACACCCCCCACACACCCCCCACACACCCCACACACATCCCACACACACACACCACACACATCCCCCACACCACACACACACACACACACACACACACCCCACACAACACACACACACACCACACACATACACACACACACACATTAAAGAGTTCTGATTTTCTGCCAGTGACCCCCCAAAGTCTACTCTAAGTCTCTTTCTGCTTCATCACATCCCTGATTCCTATCACTGTCTTTCCGTTTCCATAATCCAAAGGCATCTATTTGTTTATCTGAGCGGTTCCCGGGGGACACTTCCCTTTCCAAGTACAAAGGACTATCTTTACTAGTTCAGGAGATGATGCTTTAGCTGCCTTTGGTGATTAGACAATGTATATGATTTTAAAGACTCCCACTAGAAATTCTCTGGAGTGAGCACTCCTTCCCCTGCAGTCTTTAAACATTCCAAGGAAAAGAAGGAATGGCGGCAACAGTGCTTTTCAGGAGGGAAGGAAATAAAGGGGCCGAGAGGTCTCCCAAAGAGGAAGAGAAAAGGATAAAATGTTTACTTTAAGAGGAAAAGTCTCAACCCTGTCTGCTGAACTCTAAGAGTGTTCTAAGCTTTCCTGAAAAGAAACAGGGCAGGATCTGCCCTATTCAGAGCACTGCCTGGGGACACTCACAGTTAATATATAATGCATTCCCCTTTCCTTCATCCTGGTCTGTGGGTTACTAATATTTCCAATCATGCCACTGCTTATGTAGTAAGTGGAGAGAAGTAACTGTAACACTGACTTGACCTGCAGTATAGGAAACAAAATCACCATATGGTGTCTTGCCTGGAAACGGTGTTGATTGGAAAACAGGAAAAACAAAACAAAACACATGTGATGATGAAGTCAAAAGTCCTGCCTCTGATGTACTAGTGTCCTAGGAATTCCTTACTCCCTTGCATGCTAAGAATTGTATTTCTTGAAATGTCGGGAAATTGTAAGGAGCCTCACAAAGCACCCTGAATTTTTCTGCCTCCAGGAGCCTGGCATTACTTAAAACATTAAGCCAGCTCCCCCTGCTCCACCCTGCATTCCTGATACTATGGCCTATCTACATAATCATTGTTTTGCCTGAAAGATCCCCACCCATTCCATTCCTTTGATCTATCTTCTTTCTACCCTCAAGACCCATCCTGCCTGCAGGATAGTATTAATCCTACCAGTTAAAACCCTCGCAACAGTTGCTAAGGAAGTTCCTACCTTTCCAACTGCCTTTTGCCTTTCTCCGCCCCTTTCCTAGCCATTGCCATTTCTGACTTGCCACTTCTGGGTTTGCCCTTTAAAAGCCTTGGCTCTCTGATCAGTAAAGAATTGCATTGCCTCGCCTTGCCACCATGTGTTTGGTTCCTGAGTCATCTCCCTCACATCACTGAGTGAGTAGCAGCCCAGGCTGACTCCAGTCGAGTTCTCTCCAACCCAGAGAGTATACGCCCGGGAAGAGGCACCCCCATGCTACCCTGGCATTGAAACATGTTCATTTTAACTTCACCTCATTTCTGTTAATTTATTGAGCCTATGTGAGGCATGGTTAGGATGACAAAGAAAGAAGGAGACAGAAAAGGTAGGCAGTAGTGCACTGGGTGCCCATAGTGTGGAGAGCAAGGACCAATGCAGGGATCCCCACCTGCAGGGAGGTCACTTCACAAGTGGTGAAGCAAGTCTGCAGGTATCTTTCTCTCCTCTCTGTCTTCCCTTCCCCTCTCAATTTCTCTCTGTCCTATCCAACAATAGTAGCAGCAGCAACAATAATAACAATAATAACATTGTAAGAAAGATGGCCACTAGGAGCAGTGGATTTGTAGTGTAGGCACCAAGCCCCATCAATAACCCTGGAGGCAAAAAAAATAGAAAGAAGCTGAGAGAGAAAAGGCAGCCTCACTCATGAAGCTCTTCCTTTTCATGTTGATCCCAGGAAGTGGCTGAGGACTTGGACCCCAGGTCCTTGTTCACAGCCAAGTGGGAACTCTACCTGGTGAGCTATCTCCTCTCCCTCAGTTGTGCTTTGAAATAAAGGCAAAGTGTAGTCAGACATTCCAAGATGAACTAGTGAGAAGAGGAAGCTGCAGAGAATTGTCTTTTTTTTTCCTTCAGGAAGTTAGAAATCTCCAACCAATGCAATATATGCCAAGACTTATGGGCTTCTCTGCCCATTTATGTCTCAATATAAAATATTCTGATAGAGAAACATGTAGCCCCTCATGCCAGAAAAGCACTAAAATACACCCAGAAGTACCCATACTCCCTCAATCCAGTTGATGTCTCATAAAGAAAGAGTATTCAGAGAGACCGGGCAGTGGCACACCTAGTTGAATGCACATGTTACTATGTGCAGGGACCCAGGTTCAAGCCTCTGGTCCCCAACTGTGGGGGAAAGCTTCACAAGCAGTGAAAGCAGTGTTGCAGGTTTCTCACATTCTCTCTTCCTCTCTCCCTCCGTTTCTCTCTTTTGAGAGAGAGAGAGAGAGAGAGAGAGAGAGAGGACTTTCAGTTGCCCAGCAGAATTTATAGGATGCGCTGCTTCCCATGAACTCACCTGTCCGTAAAATGCCACCCGGTAGTAGCGTCCGAACAGCCGCTTCTCAGAGTTCACCACCTCTGCCACCTTCAGATACGACCGGTGGATGTCGTAGTAGAGATCTGATAGTTTCTGAAACCATAAATCAAAGGGTGTCATACAGCAGAGAAGGCTCTCATAAGAAATGGGAAGTTTAGCACCATGCTATGACACAAACATAGAAAGTCCTACACAGGGACTCAGCTTCAAGCCCCTGGACCCCACCTGCAGGGAGAAGCTTTAAGAGTGGTGAGATGGTACTGTAGGTGTCTTTCTCTCTTTATGTCCCCCTCCCCTATCAATTTCTCTCTGTCTCTATGCAAAATAAACAAATAATATTAAAACATAAGTCAACATGATGTACACTTTAAGTATACACAATGTTACACAGTCAGTATCTTCAATAAAAATAATACCATCCAAAACAGTGTTGTGACCCCCAACAGGAGTTTGAGACTATTAGCATAGGAATGACGTCAGCCTGAAGAGGTGCTACAGAGAAAAGAATGTATAAAAGCACGGACTTGGAGCAGGTCTCTGTCTTTGGCTGCTGCTTCATCTTGGCGGAGGTGCTCCAGGTATCCGCCATGGCTACTTCTCCTGAGAACTGAACATGTGTGACTCTGCTAGCAGGTAAATGCTTTAAGACTCCCCTACAGGGGTCACTTCACAAATGGTGAAGCAGGTCTGCAGGTGTCTCTCTTTCTCTCTCCCTCTCTGTCTTCCCTTCCTCTCTCCATTTCTCTCTGTCCTATCTAACAACGGCGACATCAATAACAACAACAATAATAATTACAACAACAATAAAAAACAAGGACAACAAAAGGGAAAATAAATAAATAAATATAAAAAATTTAAATAAAAGACTCCCCTACAGCCATGAGCAACCTATACCTCAGCTGATAATTGTTTATCTTATGGGACTTTTGATAATTATACTTAGACTTTATGGACCTAGTGTACTCTTAACCCCTGATAATACTTGCTTATTCTGTGTATCTAAAATATATGTCCCATACTTTTGTACTGCCCTTATAAACCTCTCTTCCTTTACCTTAAATGAAGCCCCTTATTTGCAGCACCTAGATAAATGTTTGTTTTTTTACCTAAATAAATCCTCTATTGTTTAAACCTACAGCTTTGAATCTTTGAACTGAAGCCCTAAGTCCCCCTCTTAAGTTAAAGTTACAACATAGTATGTGTGTGTGTGTTTGTGTGTGTGTGTGTATGCAGGTAACACAGGGGCCTCAAATATGTGAAATTTCATGGCTTTTGAGCTGATTTTTTTTCCATTCTTTTATTTTAGGGAGAGTAATTACGAAGGAGCAAGAGCTGCACTACAACCTCCCCAGTTACACGGTGCTACCTTGCCATACCAGGGCTCAATCTCAGGCTGTGTGCATGGCAGGGGATGTCCTTTACATGGTGAGCTATCTTCTCACCACCACTTCCCCCACCAAGATAAAAGTCTTTTCTTTCTCAACAATTTGTTTGGCTTTGTATGTTAACTCTCTTTTCAGCCACCAGGTTCCAGATGCCATCAGGATGCCGGCTAGGCTGCCCTGGACTGAAGACCCCACCAATGTGTCCTGGAGCCCCGCTTCCCCAGAGCCCCACCCTACTAGGGAGAGAGAAAGGCAGGCTGGGAGTATGGACCGACCAGTCAACGCCCATGTTCCGCGGGGAAGCAATTACAGAAGCCAGACCTTCCACCTTCTGCAACCCACAACGACCCTGGGTCCATGCTCCCAGAGGGATAGAGAATGGGAAAGCTATCATGGGAGGGGGTGGGATACAGAGTTCTGGCAGTGGGAATTGTGTGGAGTTGTCAATACCCCACCAGTTGAAAGAAGGCGATTCTGACTAGCCGAGCACCTACCTTGAAGTCTCTCTGCTTCTCAAAGACAGCGATGATGGGTTTGTTGACATCAGCGATGAGCTCATACCGCTCAGACTTCCACAGGAACTCCACACACATGTACAGCTGCTCCACCAGGATATGCTGCAGCGCCCCAAAACCCCCCGCCCCCCAGAGAGTTACACAGGGTCGCCACTGGCCCTCTTCCAGAAGCTTGGTTTCACAACCGTATGTCGACAACACTATGCTCAGTGGTGTCTCTGCACCCTTTAGCTTTGTCACTGGTAACAACATCCATTCTGGCAGGGGTGGTGGAGTCTTCCAGGATTCCTCTGTGTTCCTCACTGCCATCACCTGAACAGCCCCTCAAATTTTCCAGTTTCAATGCAGGAAATACCTTCAGGTCTATCTACTTCTTTCCATTCCCACAGTTGCAGGTTCAGCTCAGATGCCCATTCCTTCATCCCCAGACCTTAAGTTAACAGCGCTCGCTCTTCCAGCTAGTCTTGTCTCCCCTCTCCAGCCGCTCAGATGCGCTGCTGTCTAGTAACTGTTCTTTCGAAAACAGCCCTAAAGATGTATTTATTCACTTTTATGTAAGTGAAAGAGAGCTATGGTAAGAGAGTGACCACACATGGCAGGGCCAGAGGTTGAACCTGGAACCTCTGGGGCTTTAGACATGTAAGTACTATACTCTTTTTTTTTTTCTCCAGGGTTATTGCTGGGCTTGGTGCCTGCACCATGAATCCACCACTCCTGGAGGCCATTTTCCCCCCTTTTGGTTGCCCTAGTTGTTGCAGCCTCATTGCGGTTATTATTGCCATTGTTGACGTTGCTTTGTTGTTGGATAGGACAGAGAGAAATGGAGAGAGGAGGGGAAGACAGAGAGGGGGAGAGAAAGACAGACACCTGCAGACCTGCTTCACCGCCCGTGAAGCGACTCTCCTGCAGGTGGGGAGCCGGGGGCTTGAACCGGGATCCTTACGCCGGTCCCTGCGCTTTGTGCCACGTGCGCTTAACCCACTGCGCCACCGCCCGACCCCTGTAAGTCCTATACTCTTAATATGCTGAGCTATCTCTCTGGCCTAGACCAGTGACCAAAGGGTGAGGTCTCCACTGTTCTAAACTTCTGTAGAAATGCCAGTGTGGCACAGATTCCCTGGCACAACATTCAGGGACTCCATGCTCAGTGACACCTCCCTGTCATTCAGCAGGCTGTGTACTGGCCGTGTTGTGTCTGCCCACTCCATTCTTAGGACACCTTCTTCTTCCTGCACCTTTACCTGTCGCTGCTGCACCTATCTGGACCTACACTCTCATATGACACCTTTCAGTCCTACTAGATATCCAGACTCATGCACACACATCATCTAATCAGCTTTGATTTACTCAGCACATTCCACCCACATGTCTCTAAAAATTGCTCCTTTTTTAATTGAAGCCAGGTAAGACACCTGCATTCATAAATACTGGCTAACTCTGATGCTGAAGGAAATATTCTCTTTCTTGTGATTCAGAACACTTTAAGAGCTTCAGTTATGCCTCTGCCCCTCTCCCCATCATTATCTTTAAGTTGCACGTGAAGCAGTGGTTTCATAAATCTTCAAGTGAATAAAACTAAAGATGATCTAAAGCAAGTGGATAATGTTGTAGGGTTGTTTTACTTAGTATATTTTAGGGAAAAGAGTCTTAATTAGTTAAAATGTGTGTGATTACATTTGCTTTTTACACTGAATTAATATAGGATCAAAGGTAAAGCATTTGCTTTCTTACCCTTTGTCAGCATCTATGTAACATTTATAACTTAAGGACTTAAGTTTATGGTGGCTCAGGATGTGGCAGTGTCAATAAGGTGTTGGACTCTTAAGCATGAGATTCTGAGTTCTGTCCTTGGCACAGAGTTAAGTCCCTGGCATTACATATGTGCCAGAGGCCAGAGTGATGCTCCGGGTATCTCTCTCTCTCTCTCATAAATAAATGAATAAATAATCAACTTAGCTTATGAAATATTTTAACTGATATCTTTTCCCTCCACAACTGTTGCTAGTTCTCAGCAATTTTTTAAAAATTTCTTTATTGGGGGATTAATGTTTTACATTCGACAGTAAATACAATAGTCTGTACATGCATCACATAATACAACCCCCACTAGGTCCTCTGTCATCCTTCTTGGATCTGTATTCTCTCCATCCACCCACCCCAGAGTCTTTTACTTTGGTCTCAGCAATGTTTTGTTAGTGAAAAGCAACAGTGGCTTGAGTATCAGGTTTTCTGCAGAAATAATTGAGCCTTTCAACTGCATTTGTAGATAAACTTTCTTTCACCACAAGGGGCTCCAACCGGGATCCTTGCGTGAGTCTTATGTGTGCTTAACCTGGCACACATAAACTTTCTTTCTTTTTCTTTTCTTTTCTTCTTCTTCTCCTTTTTTTTTTTTTTTTAAATTTTACTTATTTATTAATGAGGAAGATAAGAGAGAGAGAGAAAGAACCAGACATCGGTCTGGTACATGTGTTGCCAGGGATTGAACTCAGGACCTCAAGCTTGAGAGTCCAATGCTTTATCCATTGTGCCACTTCCTGGACCATGCAGATAAACTTTCTAATGCATTAGAAATCACTGTGTCCTGCTCACAAAGATTTCAGCATCCTTTATCGCCTTTACTGAGACACTGCAGATTTTCTGCCATGAGGGACAGCTGATTATATATATATATTTAAATCTGTCTTACTGAAGTCAAGTTTGGTTTAAATTTCCATTGAAAACTATACTTTATAATGAAACCTAATGTCTGCCTAGCTTAATTTTTGCCAGCACCTCATTTTGCCCAAGACATATAATAAAGTATATTGGACTTGTAGGTAAGATTTTCTCCTTAGGATTTAGCTGAATATTACAATTCCATACCCTTCTTTACTAAATTACCATTGAAGTCATCATCTCACCTCATTGTATGGTGTGTCTTGCATTCCAGAATCTTCTTTCATTGCTCCTTCTTCTTTGATGTTTGGTGTGATGCTCAGGAAAGCTGGCCAGCCCATAGAGAACATGCCTGTGGAGACCAAGCAAAATTCACCATGACTATTTGAGCCCAAGCTCACTTGTAGTAGCTAATGCCTTCCTTCATGATGATACAAGTGGTAGTGTTACGATGTTAACAGTCAACGGGATGTTTAGATTATGACTGTTGATAGTTTCTTCTTTTAAAACCTTTTAAAATGATCTTTATTGTTTATTGGATAGAGACAGTCAGAAATTGAGAGGGAGGGGACAGAGTGAAGGAGAGAGACACCTACAACACTGCTTCACCACCTGCGAAGCTTTCTTCTTGCAATTGGGGGTGGGGGCAGGGCAAACCCAGGTACCACACATCTTAGCAGGTGCCCTCAACACCACCCGCCCTGATAAATACTCTCTTCTAGGCAAAATGCTTCCCTTTTTATAATAAAAATATGTTATTTATGTGGCTGGGTGGTGACATGGCCAGTCCCATGCACACTTTACCAAGTGCAGGCCTGAGGATCAAGTTCCTAGTCTCCACCTGCTGAAAAGAAACTCCACAAGCAATGAAACCGAGCTGCAGGTCTCTCTCTCTCTGTCTCTCTCCCTCTCTATCCCTCTTAACTCTCAACTTACCTCTGTGTTATACAATAAAAATAAAGAATTAAAAAATTTTACTCGTTATTTATCTCATTTTTGGATAGAGACAAGAGAAATTGAGAGGAGTGGGGAAGACAGAGAGGGAGAGAGAAAGAGAGACACCTGCAGACCTGCTTCACCGCTTGTGAAGCTTCCCTTCTGTGTGAGGACCAGGGGTTTGAACCTGGTTCTTGTGCATGGTGCTGTGTGTGCTCTGCCAAGTGTGCCACCATCTGGCCTCTCTCTTGTTTTAGAACTTAATTAATTAATTAATATTTATAAAGTTAAAAGACAATAGAGGTATAGTTCCAGACTGTTCTCACTACCAGAGTTCCCTCTGGTGGAGGCTACAGCAGTTCTCCCAAGATTGCAGATAATGCATTGACTATTATTTCTCTATCTGTCAATATTTATATATGTTTTCCTACTTTTAAAAAACTTTATTGGATAGAGACAGTCAGAAATCAAGAGGGAAGAGGTGATAGAGAGGGAGAGACGTAGAGAGACACCTGCAGCCCTGCTTCACCATTCGCAAAGCTTTCCCCCTGCAGGCGGGGCTGGGGATTTGAACCTGGGTCCTTGCGCATTCTAACATGTGCGCTCAACCAGGTGAGCCACCACCTGGCCCTGTGCCCACATTTTTCTATAGTCTTGCCTTCTCTTTCTTTCTTTTTTTTAAAAAAATATTTTATCTTTCTATTAATGAGAAGGCTAGGAGAGAGAGAAAGAACCAGACATCAACTGTGGTACATGTGCTGCTGGGGACTGAACTCAGGACCACATGCCTGAGAGATCAACACTTTATCCACTGCGTCACCTCCCGGACCACTCTTTCTTTCTTTTTAAAAAATATTTACTCATTCCCTTTTGTTGCCCTTGTTGTTTTATTGTTGTAGTTATTATTGTTGTTGTTGATGTCGTCATTGTTGGATAGGACAGAGAGAAATGGAGAGAGGAGGGGAAGACAGAGGGAGAGAAAGACAGACACATGCAGACCTGCTTTACCACTTTTGAAGGGACCCCCCCTGCAGGTGGGGAGCCGGGGGCTTGAACCGGGATCCTTATGCTGGTCTTTGCACTTGGTGCCATGTGCGTTTAACCCGCTGCGCTACCGCCCGACTCCCCTTCTCTTCCTAAATCACACCTACATCTGCTACTACTTCTAAATGTTCTCCCCTTTTTCCTCTTTTCTGGTTCTTGATGGAGCTGGATGGAGTTCAGAGCCCTCTAGTCATCTTCCCCTAATATTTCTCCCCCCTCTGGCAATATGGACTAAAATTCTTCTGGGGTACAAAAGGTGTGAGTTCTGGTTTCTGTAATTGCTTCTCTGCTGGACATGGGCATTGAAAGTTTGATCCATACCCCAGCTTGTCTCTATCTTTCTCTAGTGGGGCAGGGCTCTGGAGAGGTGAGGTTCCAGAACACACTGGGGAGGTCATCTGCCCAGGGAAGTCAGGATGGAATCATAGTAGCATCTGCAACTTGGTAGCTGAAAGGACAGATTGTTTAATAAACAGGAACTGAAGAGTAGGAATAGAGCAGATGAGACCCTCTCCTTTTTATGTTTTTGCATCAAGTAGAGTGTCCTCTTTCCTGTAAGTAGCAGGCATGGATCTATGGGCAGAACAGAGGATTTATAGATAAACATAGCTCCAATATTCGGATGTAACTACCTTTGGTGAGACCATTTATCTCTATGTTAAACTGTGGACTTCAATAATTACCACAACTGAAGGGGTTCAAAATGATATTGGAAAAAAAAAAAACCCTGGTGGGGCTTGTGCACTGAAGATGCCCATTGCTGGCTAATTTCTACTATTTTGCATTATTTAGAAATGCTTCCAAGTTTTCTCAGCATTTTGGCCAGCAAGATTAAAAAAAAAAAGGCTGGATCTTCATGTATATGAAAATAGCTGGTCATGTCCTCAGGGAAGGGCTCCCATCCAAGTGGCAGGGAATTGGAGCCAATGACAGTAGAATCAGGAATGAGTCCATGAAATTCAGCTCCATCTGAAGCTAACTGTAAATTCTGAGGTAGGCTATTTAACTTCTGTTAATTTTCTCACTCATTCTAGGAGCTAATAATAGCACTGACATGGCTAGATTATAATTTGTTATTGGTAACTAACAGATACCATGCTGCATCATTAATATGTACCATTAATATGTATCTCTGTAGGAAGGGCTCTTTGAGTCATAGCTAATATGCAGGGGGGGGCATTATTAATTATGAGCTGATTATGCAACTGAATTATCACCTCTCTCCAAACGTATCAGAAACTATAGTGCTTATTAGCTAATCCTTGCATTGAAATTTTGATTTGTTACTATAAAAATAATAGGACTCCATTGGTAATTAAGTATGTATTCAAATATATGAAGATCATTCATAGAAGGGGAAATCATAAAATAATTCTCCCAACAATGGTGACCATTATTATTACAACTGGGGTTTCACATCATCACCTACATTCTTACCCTGTATACACTGTAATGAAAGGATCCTTGACTTTCATCACTTAAAAACATCATATAAAAGTATAAGGGACTTCAAATACCAAAAGAATTCTAGCCAAGTGCCAATGTATACAAATATATTCTAATACATTACAAGAAATAACCTTCCTTAACTTAAAGTTTACTAAACAGATAATACCCTTTTATTCAATGGGTAGTTTATATTCCAAACACCAAGTTATATCAACTTTCAATTTGGTGTTCAGCTAGAATTTGCAATAGGTAGTCTTTTTGGAGTTGCATGATACATATTAAAATAAAAATAGATGGGAAAGAAGGGCGTGTCAAAATAAGCAATGAGCAAAGAAGGCAGGAAGGCAGGAAGGGAGGACTATTCACCTGAAAACTCAACAAATCATAACCAGGGCTGATCACCTGAACATTTGACAAAATACAACCAGGATTTATTCAGAAACTCACTAAGCCATAGACACCAAGTTGCAGATGCTACTATGATTCCATCCTGAACTCCATGGGCAGTCGACCTTATCAGTGTGTCCGGGAACCTTACCTCCTGAGAGGCAGAAATAGGCTGGGGTTATGGACAGACTTGCCAACACCCATGTCCAGCAGAGAATCAATTACAGAAGCCAGAACTCCCAGCTTCTGCACCCCAAAAGAATTTTGGTTCATACTCCCAGAGGGGAAGAAACATTAGGGGGAGATAACTAGAGGGCTCTGAACTCCAACTCCATCAAGATCCAGAGAGAGAAGAGGAAAAAAGGAAGGACATTCGGAAGTAGTAATAGGTGTGACTTAAAAGGGAAGAGAAGGCAGAATGGAGGAAAATATATAGGTAGATAAACAGATAGTTGTACAAATAATAGTCAACCCATATCTGTGAACTTGAGAGAACTACTGAAGTTTCCAATGAAGGGTATGGGGACACAGAATTCTTGTGGTGGGAACGCTGTGGAACTGTAACTTTGTTATTTGTAAACCTGTTATTTTGTAACTTTGTAAATCACTAATAAAAATTCAATTAAATTTTAAGAAGTCATCCCCAAATAAATAAATAAGCAGTGATGTTGCTGATGACTTGTATATAAAAGCTCAATGAGCAGTGAGACACAAAGCAAGAACCCCCCCCCCCCCCCCCCGTGGACGTGAGTAATTAAGTAACGTCTGGTCTCCTCTCTGAGGTGACTTCACCATCTCATGGCTCACTCTGCTTGTCTGGTTCAAGTTCCTGATTTGCAACATTCACAGTGAATTTTGTGTTCAAAAATACAAACATACTCAAAAGGATGAGGGAGTAATTAGAATTTCAAAAATAGTATAGCTAAAAGAGGGACAAGGAGACTCTTTAAAAACGCATCCATATTTAAAAGGGTAAGGAGCCAGTCGTGTTTCAAAAATAATGTAGCTAAAACCCATTTGCTATTTGTTACTATTGTTACAAAATGTTTTTTAATTAGATATTAAAGATGCAATCTTTTAAGGGCATCAAACTGTATCTGTTGTAAATTGCTAGAGCCAATTTACATTTGAAAAAGGAAATGAAAAATGTTGATTACATAGAGCCCTGTATTATGTATATATATACATATATACATACAGAGGCACATATGTAAGGCACACATATAATATTTATGTGTTTAGTTTTTTCAGTCCTTATTTTGAATAATCTTCTTAAATTTCAAAATTAAAAACATTTCTCTTGTAATTGTACATCAACTCGAAATAAAACTCAAGGGCAAACGGGTAGCACAAACTATGGCCACAACTCACAATAATAGGAGACAAGATAGAATTCTATTTATTGACAATTTTTTAGTGACCTAACCTTCACATGTTTTGTGTAGGGTTTCTGGACAGTAGGAGCTTTAGGTTTTTAAGTGAAATCATGCAGGAGAGAGAGAGAGAGACAGACAGAGAGAGAGAGGGAGAGAGAGAGAGAGACAGAGAGAGAGAGGGAGAGAGAGAGAGAGATATTTCTCTGAGGAACACATGTATGAAAGTTTTATTCAAGTCATCCTCCAGACCAGTTTGACCTCTGCACTGTTATGTGGGGTAAAAGAACTTGGCTCGCCACTCACTTCCTCCACTGGGAGTTGTTAGTAATGGGTTGTTATCACAGGAGTGAACCTCTTCTGGGAGCAGGAATGGTGTGCAAATCTTTTCCATTTTCCAGTAACCTATGGTAGTGCAAGATGAGGTTAGGACATTTCTATAGGATTGTGTTAACACAAACTGATGAGATCATGAACCATTAACCAATGAAGCTTAGTCACACTGAATTAGGAAGCTGACCATCTAATTAGCCTTGTTGTACATAAAATAAGTAGGATAATGGCATGAAAGAAAGTTAACATAACTTGGAAAGCTCAAGTTACATATTACCCATAATAAGTGTGATGAATAGCATCTAGTATTAATAACATGCTGATTTCTGGACTTCCCCTCCCTCATTCAGTCATCTCACCCTTTCTTTTCAGGTATTCTGCGATGAGGGCAGCTATATGGATGTAACACATAGCAGCCTGTAATTAAAAAAAAGAAAAAAGTTCAGAGGAAAATACAATAGAGGCTCCATTATAAATCTAATTAGAATAGATTTTCCAAGGTGAGTTGGTATTCCATGCTAGAATATCTGGATGGATCTTTTGTAAATACAGAGCTGGTAGAATTGAAAGCAATCAACTAGATCTCCCCAGATTTCATAATAAAAAAGAAAGTGTGTACTTGGGAAGCTTGTGTTTTTCGTTCTTTTTTTAATGAATTATTTTTTCCCCTAAATATTTATTTATTTATTATTGGATAGAGACATAGAGAAATTGAGAGGGGAGGGAGAGATGGGAGGGAAAGAGAAAGAGAGAGAGAGACCTGCAGCCCTGCTTTACCACTTATGAAACGTTCTCCCTGCAGGTGGGAACCAGGGCCTTGAACCTGGGTCCCTGTGCATGTAATGTGAGCACTTAACAATACCTGGTCTCAGTTTGCATTTTTCTTGATGTTTCAGTTGGGTCAATGAGTTGGCTTGAACTTTCCCACAGACTAATCTTCCTTCCTTCCTACCTAGGTTTACCTATAGCAACATCCATAAATCCATCCATCCATCCATCCATCCATCCATCCATCCATCCATCCATTACTTATATATCTACAACTCGTGTATCTTGTTACAACTAGACTCCAAATCATGTATTAGAAAATAAACCACTTCTTAACTTTTTATTTTCCCCGCTAGTAACGACCCCTCTTAGAGTTTCTGTTTCCTTTAAAGTTTTTGCTTCACAAATGGCTCCTGATTAAAAAATGTGACTTCTTAACATGTCTGCTTCCCTAGGAGCTCAAACTAGTGCCATTTTACTTTACTCCAATATTGGAATTGCTGAAGAGATACTAGAAAAGCCTCATGGAAATATAACTGACCGCAGCGCTTCTCCTCTGGAGATCTTACAGAGGGATGCTGCCATTTTCAGGGTCATTTGAAAGCACTTGGTGTTTCCTATTTGTGTCTTTGCAAATTTGCTATTAAGCAAGCTGTCAGGTTGTTGGCTCTATTTGCATTCCAGATTTCTAAACACCACAAGCTTTTTGAAGAGCTTCAGATGTTTAGGCTCTCCCAGATAAATCGATCTCTTCACAAAGGAGGTGTTTCCAGGGAATAACACCAAACTCCCCCAGTTTGTGTCTGAAAGCTAATGAGAATGTCAACATTATAAATTCACTTAGCCGGAAGTCGGGCAGTAGCGCAGTGGGCTAAGAGCAGGTGGCGCAAAGCACAAAGACCGGCAGAAGGACCCCGGTTCGAGGCCCTGGATCCCCACCTGCAGGGGAGTTGCTTCACAGGCGGTGAAGCAGGTCTGAAGGTGTCTGTCTCTCCCCCTCTCTGTCTTCCCCTCTTCTCTCCTTTTCTCTCTGTCCTATCCAACAACGATGACATCAATAACAACAAGTACAACAATAAAAATTTAAAAAAACCCAAGGGCAACAAAAGGGAAGAAATAAATATTTAAAAACAAAGAAAAATAAATTAAAAAAATAAATAAATTCACCCAGCATTTATCCTGACATAAAAAGTCAGCTACAAATTATAATCTTCACACAGAGCACTCTCATGTGGCTCTCTCAGGAGAGTTGATATTTCCATCATCAGCTCAGCTGAGGTGCAATTAAAGACAGAGGAATTTCTGGTGGTTTCCCTATTGAACTCCAATTGTAAGGAAGGCGTTTCAAAACACAGACATGAACTTACATAGCTCTCAACTTCCTGACACCCCTACAACCTTCAGTCCTGCACTGCATATCCTGAGCTCTATTGCATGTCATGTACTTGGAGCCAGCCATCTTGGAATTTTTCATGCAAATTTAACACACGACATCGATAATTAGGTTGTAGCTAGACTAGCAGGAAAACACGGCAATTTGATATTCCTGCTGCAAGTGAGAATGCAGTTGTTCTGATCATGAGCATAGTATCACTGGAGAAAGAGCAAGCATTTACACATCACCTCAGATAAGTCTCCGTTTCTGGCATGAATCTTGGCCATGCTTTCCAGCCAGGTCCTTCGGAGCTCTGGGGTACTTGCGTATGAGTTTGCCAGGCTGTACTGGAGGTCGACCAGCATCTCGGGGTCCTTCTCGTGCTCCTTCATCTGAGCTGTGGCCATCAAAACAGTCCTTATCCGTTTCATCAGGTCTTTCACCTCTGCCGGGAAATTGCTGTTCTTTGAAAAAAAAAAAAAAGAGAGAGCTTGGGTCATTACCTGTTTAGAAGTCATATCTGAAGTTTTCTGTTATGCTTGATATCATAGTTTGATGGTTTGTGTGTATTCTTCACAGATACTTACATTCTCTTAAAAATTTATTATGTTTATTTATTGGCTAGAGACAGAAATTGAGAGGGCAGGTAGAGAGGGAGAGGGAGAAAGAGAAATATCTGCAGCACTGCTTCACCATTCACAAAACTTTCCCGCTGTAGGTGGGGACCAGGGGTTTGAACTCAGGTACCTGTGCATTGTAACATGTGTGTTCAGCCAGGTGTGCCACCACCCAGCACTCATTCTTTAAAAATAGTTATTTTTCACCTTTCTTTTACCAGAGCACCATTCAGTTCTGGCTTTTGGTGGAGAGTGAAATTGGGAACTTGGAGCTCAGTCATGAAGATCTTTTTTCCGTAACCACTATGCTATCTTCTCTATCCTAAGATTTTATTTAATTATGAGAGAGAGGCATCTAGAGTATTTCTCTAGTTAGAGATATCTAGAGTACTTTTTTATTTTATATCAGTGAACCACACACCTTGGAAATTCTGCATCACAGGTGATATGCTGAGAGTTTAAGAGCTGGCTATCAATTCAAACAAATTCAATATACTTAGTCTCAGCAAAAGAGAGTTGTCTACTTTTATAACTTTATATTTCACAGTAAGAATCCAGCTAGTCTATTCTGATTTTTTTTTTTAACAAAACAACAAAAAATCCCACAAAGCATTTCTTTCTTTTTTTTTTCTGCCTCCAGGGTTATTGCTGGGGCTCAGTGCCTGCACCATGAATCCACTGCTCCTGGAGGCCATCCCCCCCCCCTTGTTGCCCTTGTTGTATCCTTGTTGTGGTTATTATTGTTGTTGTTGATGTCATTCGTTGTTGGACAGGACAGAAAGAAATGGAGAGAGAAGGGGAAGACAGAGAGGGGGAGAGAAAGATAGACACCTTCAGACTTGCTTCACTGCCTGTGAAGCAACTCCCCTGCAGGTGGGGAGCTGGGGGCTCGAACCAGGATCCTTACGCCGGTCCTTAGGTTTGCGCCATGTGTACTTAACCCGCTGTGCTACCACCTGAACCCCAGCATTTCTTACTTTCATTTGCTTGTCTCCATTAGCAAAATTATTGGCGATTGCGAGGGAATGTTGGAACCGAGAGCCTCCGATACCAGCGTCAGCTATGAGCTGGCTGACGGCTTTGATGAGCTGGAAGAGAAAAGAGAAGAGAAATCTCAAAAGTGAGGAACTGCAAAATGACAGCTTGATAGCCATCTGCTGGACTGAATGGAGGTATCACTGACTTTCCCAAATAGTCCCCAAGCATGGCATCTTTATGTGCTAGATCTTCAGATGGTTGTTCAACTTAGGGCTTTCTCTCTTTAATCTTAGAGACTTCAAGAAGACTGCAGGAATCATGGATACCTAGAAGAAAGACATGTATGCATTTCAAAGCACCTGAGATTTGGAATTCTGAATGCGTCATGGTTTTCTGAGTTGTCCATTCTTAGTAATTCTGGCAGAAGAAAGTACTGTGGGGATTTGAACTTGGCTGACTTCTGCCTGGCTGCTCCACTCCTCTCTCTCTGAGCCAGAGCTAAGAGTGACAGGTGCCTCAAAGGAGGAATCCTGTAGAGCACTGGGTAAGGGGCTGCCCGGAAACAGGAAGACAGTAGGTTTTTACCTCTGCTGAAATAGACAACTGCGTTAATGAAGCTGGCAGAGCTTACTTGTAAGTGGGACCGGACAATTGACTTCTGCTTGTTAAATTCAAAATTCTTCCTCATGAAAAAGTACAGAAGGGCTGATGCTTCTGTCTGAGTTGACCGGGATCTGTGGTTACAGCATTTTAGGACTTCATAACAGAATGATCCACAGAGATCTGCTGGGCCTTGAAAGAAGGCTGAAGGAAACTGAGAAAGGAAACAGTGTGAAGTCATTCTTCTACAATTCCTTTCAACCAAATCCTGCTTTCTTAATTTTTCCTTTATTTTTTTTAAGATTTGTTTTGTTTTATGAGAGTGTGTGGGAGGGAGGGGAGGGGAGAGAGAGAGAGAGAGAAAGAGAGAGAGAGAGAGAGAGACCTCAGAGCACCACTTTGTGCTGGCATACGCAGTAGGGCTGGACACTGAATCTGAGTTTCCTTGTTCGGTCCTATCAGCTATTGATGAACTGCCTCCTTGCCCCCTCTTTTTATGTGTGTTTATTTATTCATTAGTGATTTATAAGATTATAAAATAATAGAGGTATAATTCCACAGTCCCACTATCAAAGTTCTGAACTCCCTATCCTCCACCAGTGGTAACCACCATGGTCTTTCCAAGGTCATAGAGATGGATTGACTATATATATATATATTTTTTCTTTCCCATTTTTATTAACTTCTATGGCCCTGCCTTCACTAAGCCAGACCTCTACCTCTACTGATTACAACTTCCGGATGCCCTTCCTTTTTCTCCTTCCCTCTCAGATAAGAGAAACACTGAGTTTGACTTCTTCTCCTCAGGTCTATTCCATGTTTTCTTTCCTTTCAGTGATACTACAAAAACAAAGGTTCTCCCACTCCACTAGGGAAAGAGAGAGGCAGACTGGGAGTATGGACCGACCAGTCAACGCCCATGTTCAGCGGGGAAGCAATTACAGAAGCCAGACCTTCTACCTTCTGCAACCCACAATGACTTTGGATCCATACTCCCAGAGGGATAAAGAATGGGAAAGCTATCAGGGAAGGGGATGGGATATGGAGATCGGGTGGTGGGAACTGTGTGGAGTTGTACCCCTCTTATCCTATGGTTTTGTCAGTGTTTCCTTTTTACAAATAAAATAAATAAATAAACAACAACAACAAAAAAAACAAAGGTTCTTCCCTCAAATGTTCGGAGTCTCAGCAGTACTGATCATCCCCCTTTTATCCTAGTTGTCGGTGGAAAACAGAATTCTATTTATTCAAATCTATAATGATATTTCTCTCTTCTTCCTAGAGAGATATCTATTTTTTAATTAACTAATTTTAATTAGTTAATTAATTTTTGTCTCCAGAGTTATCGCTAGGAATTGGTACCAGCACTACGAATCCACTGCTCCTGGAGGCTATTTTTTCCCATTTTCGTTGCCCTTGTTGTGGTTGTTATTGTTGTTGTTGGATAGGACAGAGAGAAATTGAAAGAGATAGGGAAGACAGGGAGGGGGAGACAGAGAGATACCTGCAGACCTGCTTCATCACCTGTGGAGCAATGCCCTGCAGGTGGGGAGCTGGGGGCTCGAACTGGGATCCTTACGCTGGTTCTTGCGCTCTGTGCCATGTGCGCTTAACCCACTGTACTACCACCCAGCCCCTGAGAGTTAGTTCTTCACATTGTGCATATCCTTTGCACCAATAACTGATGACAAACCAAAACAAGTGAGCAAGAATTATGGAATGTTTTCCAGTGAGAGCTATATCCACTGGGATGTTACCGTGAATGGACATCACAGCTGTTGGTGGATATTTTACCAAACTCCAGCCATGCAGAAAAAATGAAGAGTTGCCAGCAAGACTCTAAATTCATTGCCATTTGACTATCAAGCAGACCAACTGGCAGGATGGTGAGTTTAAGACCATAAGTCAAATAACACCATATTAGGGAGCTACTCTCTTCCCTGATTCAGCTTTCTGTTCCTTTTCCAGCCATGACATCATCTCCCCAGACAATAACTTGGATTTACCTATATATCAGAATTCAGGCTCAGGGAAAAACAAACAAACAAAAAACTAGTATAGCCACAGGCCCTTTGGAATATAACTAAAATATGCCTATTAGCTATCTAGAAAATGGAGAACCCCCCCCCCCCAACACTTCATCTGCACTATTCCAGCCTTTAAGTTCATGGACTGATCAGAAATTTGTGTGGCTTTGTATGTTAACTCTTTTTTCAACCACCAGGTTCCAGATGCTAGCATGATGCTGGCCAGACTTCCCTGGACAGACAACCCCACCAATGTGTCCTGGAGCTCAGCTTCCCCAGAGCCCCACCCTACTAGGGAAAGAGAGACAGGTTGGGAGTATGGATTGACCTGTCAACGCCCATGTTCCGCGGGGAAGCAATTACAGAAGCCAGACCCTCCACCTTCTGCATCCCACAATGACCTTGGGTCCATACTCCCAGAGGGTTAAAGAATAGGAAAGCTGTCAGGGGAGGGGATGGGATATGGAGATTTGGTGGTGGGAATTGTGTGGAGTTGAACCCTTCTTATCCTATGGTTTAGTAAATGTTTCTTTTTTATAAATTAAAAAAAAATTTAAAAAAGGAAAAAAAATAACACCATAAAAGTTTTTTTTTTTTTGAGAGAAAAACGGCACCATTTAATAAGATACAGAGGACTATATGCATGTAAGTGTGTTATGCATAAAATAATATATATAAACACATCTAAGCCAATCCTTCTTAAACTGTTCGCGTCTCACCATTGTTTGCTTGAATATCCTCTATCCATTCCTTTCTCCCATTTCATACTTTATTTATTTTTTCTTTTTTCTTTAAGAAAGGATTAATTAACAAAACCATAGGGTAGGAGGGGTACAACTCCACACAATTCCCACCACCCAATCTCCATATCCCATCCCCTCCCCTGATAGCTTTCCCATTCTCTAGCCCTCTGGGAGCATGGACCCAGGGTCATTGTGGGTTGCAGAAGGTAGAAGGTCTGGCTTCTGTAATTGCTTCCCCGCTGAACATGGGCGTTGACTGGTTGGTCCAAATTCCCAGTCTGCCTCTCTCTTTCCCTAGTAGGGTGGGTCTCTGGGGAAGCAGAGCTCCAGGACACATTAACACCATAAAAGTTTAACAGAATCAAATAAAGCAGGAGAGAAGGAGAGCAGTTTCCTTCCCTTCACACACACACAGAGATGCAAGAACTGAAGTGTCTATTCCTACCAGGAACTGAACTTTTCTGGAACCTGGTGGCTCTCACCTTGCACACAAACAGTCTCAAGGAGGCAAAGACATGCTTCAGGGCTGTGGCCGACTGGTTGACTTGGAAAAAGAGCATGTAGGTATCGAAGACCCTTTTCATCATTGAATTTTGACACTCCGATTGTTGCAGCTGTCTCTGGAAATCAAACAGAGCAGACACTTAGGATGAGTGAAAGGGCAGCTGTATCCTTTCAAATGGTGTTGCTTATTTATTTACTTATTTTATTGCCACCAGGCTTATCACTGGGCTAGGATGAAGCCACAGCTCCTGACCATTTTTTCCCTGGTTTTTTACTTGACAGGAGAGAGAGGAATTGAGAGGTGATGGAGAGTTAGAGAGGGAGAGAAGAAGAGAGATGCCTGCAACACTGCTTTCCTCTTACAGGTGGGGCCAGGAGCTTGAACCTGGATCAGTGAGCATGGTAACATGTGGGTTCAAATGGGTGTGCCATTGCCTGGCCCCTGAAAGGTATTGTGAGCCTGCTATGTAGCCCCCCTCCTGCCCTCTCTTCTTTGTCTTTCCACCAGGGTTTTCCCTAGGGCTCATTGCCTACACAACAAATCTACTGCTCCCAGTGGCCATTTTTATCCTGTCCCCCCTCTCTTTTTGTAATTTTGATAAGAGACAGAGAGAAATTGAAGGACGAGGGAGAGGGAAAGAGGGAGAGAGAAAGAGAAACACCTTTCACATTGCTTTATGGCTTGCGAAGCTTTCCCCTTGCAGGTGGGGAGCAGGGGCTTGAACCAGAGTTCTTGTACATGGTAATATGTGTGCTCTGTGAGGTGTGCCACCAGCTGGCCCCAAGGCTTTCATTTATTTCTCCCAATAAAATCTCACTTGAAAACAGGGCTTTCTTGGTACAGTCATGTCATTTGGTGTAGACTTACTGAATGGATATAATTTTTCCTGCCTTAGACCTTAATACCTGTAAGGGAATTTAGCTCTACTTACTATCTATAACAGCTTTATGAAGTTAGAGTTGACATGCAGTTTCTAGTTTGCATTTTCTCAAATATTATGGAAATGAACTAGTGGAATATTTATGGTTTCTTTTTGGCTTCTTTCTCTGAGCCAAGTTAAGTAAGATTCTATTGCCTCGATATACCACCAATAGCAAAACCCATTCATATTTATTTATTTGATTTGATTGCCACCAGGGTTATCGCTGGCATTAATGAATCTACCATTCCTAGTAGTTTTTTTATTTTTCCGTTTTTTGTTTCTATTTTTATTGGATAGAACAGAGAGAAATTGAGAAGGGAGGGGAGATATAAAAGGAGAAGGAAAGATAAACACCTGCAGACCTGCTTCACTGCTTGTCTTAGGTATTATTAACATTTTTATGTGAATATGTCTTATGAATATTTCTACATAAAACTTTGTGGGCACACATCCCTTTGTTTCTCCTGGGTAAATACCTAGTATTGCAATGCATGACCACACGACAGGTAAATCTTTAGCTTCTTACCCTGCCATACTGGTTTCCAAAACGCTTGTACTATTAGGCATCCTCTCCACAATTGAATGACAATTCTAGTTTCCCCATATCTTTGCCCCAACTTTTATGAGCAGTTTTTTCTAAGCTGGATTTCATGTGCAAGCATTATTTAATTACTCTGGGCCATGTTTTCATTACGATAGAGACACACAAAGAGAAATATCACAGTGCCAGGTCTTCCCCCAGTGTCAAAGCACCTCCAGTGTGGTGTCAGAGTTTGAACTCAGGCTACGCACAGGAGTCAGAGCCTGTGCTATATTCAGTGACCTGACTCTCAGTCTTCTTAACTTGGTCTATTGTGGTAGTTGGGAGCTTTATCACATCCCCAAAGATATATGGATGGCAAAGGAGCCCACGAAAAGATGCTCAGTGTTATTCATCCTGTTGGCTCAGGCTGTCACTTGCTTCTCCCTCTGGGATGGAACACAGAGTCCATATTTCTCAGTCCAGCTGGCATGGCAGCGGAACAGGAGAAAAGAGCATCTATAAGTTAACATCGCTAGTAAAATATGTGTGTGCGCCTGTGTGTGTATTCACCAAGCACTACTCAACTTTGGACAAAATCTGAATCTCACATGCAATGTGTTGTCCACCTACAGGGAGGGTGATTTTTCTGAGGGTAACTGAATTCCTGGAGTACTTCAGAGCATGTTTTTGACTTCACATGTTTTCATGCTGCAGAAAATGTGGCCACACTCACCTGGTGAGTCTGAGTGAAGAGGGCTAGCAGGTCTAGAATCGTCAGGCAAACCTCAGTCGCTATATTGGCCTCTGTGTCCACATGGTGCACAATGTCTATTTCATTGGAGTTGCCTAGAAAATCCAAAGTGGAGCAGGCAGGTGCAGTTAAGACAACTCTTTGTACCTTATAAAGGACTCTGTCTACCCAACTTCTTTGGGCAGAGGATCCCACCAGGTGTCTTGGATCCTCACCTCCCCAGAGTCCTGCCCCACTAGGGAAAGAGAGAGGCAGGCTGGGAGTATGGATCGACCTGTCAATGCCCATGTTCAGCGGGGAAGCAATTACAGAAGCCAGACCTTCTACCTTCTGCACCCCATAATGACCCTGGTTCTATGCTCCCAGAAGGAAGGAATAGGAAACCTATCAGGGGAGGGGACTGGATATGGAGCTCTGGGGGTGGGCATTGTGTGGAAATGTACCCCTCTTATCCTATAGTCTTGTCAATATTTCCATTTTATAAATAAATAATATATATTCAATATTTGCTGGTGCTTTGATAGGCCATTTATTTTTTTAAAAAATTCTTTTGTATTTCTTTATCTAGCCTCCTGGGCTATTAATGTTGGGGCTCTCTACATAATTCTATTCTTTTTAAAAATATTTATTTCCTTTTGTTGCCCTTGCTTTTTTATTGTTGTAGTTCTTATTGTTGTTGTTATTGATGTTGTCATTGTTGGATAGGACAGAAAGAAATGGAGAGACGAGGGGGAGAGAAAAACACCTGCAGACCTGCGAAGCGACTTCCCTACAGGTGGGGAGCCAGGGGCTCGAACTGGGATCCTTACACCCATCCTTGTGCTTTGCGTCACCTGTGCTTAACCTACTGCGCTACTGCCCAATGCCCCATAATTCTTCTATTCTTAGCAAACGGTGAGAGACATGAAGAGAGAGTGAGAGAGGCAGAGGAGAGACAGAGATAAGGAGAGATACCACAGCACTGCTCCACTACTCATGAACCTTTCCCTATGCAAGAATTTCCAAGTGGTGGCAGAGGGCTTACACCAGGGTCCTTGCACATATGAACTGTGTGCTCCATTGGGAGAACTAACTCTTGGCTCCCAGATTTATTCATTTTTATGAGTGCATGTGAGTGTGGGAAAGAGAGAAGGAGAGAGAGAGAGAGAATGGTGGGGAGAGAGAGAGAGAGAGAGCGGTGGGGAGAGAGAAAGAGAGAAAAGGAGAGAGAGATACCAGAGTTCTTTGGCTCTGGGATATGGCTGTGCTGGGAACTGGATATGGGACTTCAGGATTGTTAAGTCCTTAGCTCTAAAGAGCTATCACATTAATTAATTAACTAATAGTTAATTAATGTTATTACTGCTTTAACACTAGCCTACATAGTCATCAAGTTTTAGGGTTATAGCTTCACACCTACACATGCGTGCTATCTACCACCAACGTCCCTCACAATGAGACTGAGGCCCCTGCATTTCTGTAAGTATTTCTTGGAGAGTCTCCTCTCTAAGCAGTATTCTCTGGGCTACTGTAGGTTTGAATAGCAGTGGTTTCAATGCTACCACAACTGTTTTTTTTTTTCCACATTTGTGAAACATTCTAATGTGTTCCATACATACAGAAAAAGTGACAACCATCTCTTAAGATTTCTGGTTTACGGGTCCATGCTCCCAGAGGGATAGAGAATGGGAAAGCTAGTGGGGAGGGGACAGGATATAGAGATTGGGTGGTGGGAATTGTGTGGATTTGTACCCCCCATCCTATGATTTTGTTAAAGTCTCCTTTCTTAAATAATAAAAAAAGAATGAACTACATAAAAAAAAAAGATTTCTGGTTTACTTACTGGTCATGGTATTGTCTAGCATCTGTAAGAGTTTGGGGTTGGAAAGTGCATTTTTCCCTCGAATTATAGGTAATGTCTGTGATCTGTGTTGCTTGTGCCCTTCTTGATAGGAAGTGGTGTGCATCCTGAAAATTCAGTGGGAAAACAACAACAAACAAGATAGTTACAGTTGTCTGACTATGGCACCCAACATTCAATCAGATTTATGGCTTGAGTCAAAAGTTAAGGACTTGAATTAGAGACTTTATTATAATGCCAACTATGGGTGACAGGATGAAAGGGCTTTAAAAATACTTCTAGAGAAATTTTATTTAAGCTGAGAGGGTTCAGAAGGGTAACCGAAGATAATACAAGAATAGTAGATACTGAGATCAAATCTGCACAAGTATATTCATTATTATTTTTTTTAACTTTTTTTAAAATTTAATTTAATTTTATTTATTTATTTATTCCCTTTTGTTGCCTTTGTTGTTTTATTGCTGTCGTTGTTGTTGGATAGGACAGAGAGAAATGGAGAGAGGAGGGGAAGACAGAGAGGGGGAGAGAAAGACAGACACCTGCAGACCTGCTTCACCGCCTGTGAAGGGACCTGCCTGTAGGTGGGGAGCCGGGGTCTTGAACCGGGATCCTGACGCCGGTCCTTGAGCTTAGCGCCACCTGCGCTTAACCCGCTGTGCTACAGCTTGACTCCCTATTCATTATTTTTTAATGAAGTCCGGGATTTCCATGAATGTTAAACTAGTCAATGGCTGATGAGGAAGGCACGGTGGCAAACATTAACAAGTGTAACATTGTACCCTTCAGTTGTATGAAATGATTTTTAGGAGGTGAAGTAGGACAGCACAAGCCCTGCACTGAACTAGCCCTTGCTTTCCCACTTCTTTGTGTTTGGAAATCTCTCACGATTAATCCACCCACTTGTGCTATGTGATGTCATGTGTATGGAGGGGAAGACATTGACTGATGCTTGTGGAGGAAATAAGTGAGGGGACCTTTGTGCTGCCACTTCCCCAGGACAATGACAATGACCCGCCATGGCTCTCATTTCATTCCTTCTGGGCACTTCCAACTGGGGGCGTGAGCCAGTGCTATATAGTGGGAGCAGGTACACTAGCAGTTCTTTTTTTTTATATATATTTATTTTTATTTATTTATTCCCTTTTGTTGCCCTTGTTGTTTTTTATTGTTGTAGTTATTATTGTTGTCATTGTTGTTCGATAAGACAGAGAGAAATGGAGAGAGGAGGGGGGAGACAGAGAGAGGGAGAGAAAGATAGACACCTGCAGACCTGTTTCACCGCTTGTGAAGGGACTCCCCTGCAGGTGGGGAGCCAGTTGCTTGAACCAGGATCCTTATGCAGGTCCTTGTGCTTAGCACCACCTGTGCTTAACCCGCTGCGCTACAGCCCGACTCCCACACTAGCAGTTCTTATCTCTCAGGCAAGTCATCGTGTGGGCCAGGCCAACAGACCATTTCTGTTTTTGAGAAAACCAGGCAATAGGTTTCTAAAGAGATATCTTTAAAAGGGTTCTTGAAGAGATTAGTCTAGAAAGACAAACAATGGTTTTTCTCTTTGTCATGATTCTCAAGGCTGATTTGCCTCTGGCTGAGTCATGTCTGGATGCACCCAGGAGGTCTGACTTTAGCTTTCAATAGAAAGGACAGTCTGGCTCATTCTTTCAGATCCAAGGAACAACAGGTTCTGGGTCATTTGGTTTGAAACTTGTGAATGGCTTAATTTCAGGCTTTGAGTCTAATTTCATCTGAATCTTCTAGAGGTAAAGTTCTGGTTTCTAGAAGGTAGACACAGGAAAACTCAGGAACTGTCCAAACGGTTCAGGCAGGAGCTTGAAATTAAACCCACCAAATGCTTACAGAAATGGAGTAGCTTCACCTTTCACACTGCAAGTGCAAAGTAATTGTCTAGAGTCTTCTATTGTATTGCAACTTGCAGAGTGTGCCTATTGCATTATTCCCCCCCTTACTTTCTCACAAGGGGGAAACTTCCATAGACAGATAAAATTTACTTTATGATTTATCGGCGACATAACACTTTCACATTTAGTTCTAAAATTCTTCCTAAGAGCCATTCTCATTTTGTATATTATCACGGGGCCTTTGGGAAGAAGAAATAAAAATTGGAGCAAATGCTAGCACAGAACTGTTATTTATTAGACCTGGAGGAGGCTTAAAGTAGTCTTTCACCGCAGATGTTTCCCAAAGGCGAATGAAAGATGACATGAGGTATCACCAGCTATTCAAATCAGGCTCATGACTAGAAAATCTAAAGTCAGCCTCTGGATTCATCCATGCTCTTCCTTGCCTTTAACCATTGAAAAGCACAAATTCAATGTTAGTAACAAAACTTAAATACTACAGTGACTGAAAAAAAAATATGGGATAAGACCCTGCCTTGCGTTCTATCACTAGGAGATCAGCAAAACTTTAAGGAGCGTTCTATTTGAATATGTCTGCCTTTCCAGGTCCAATTAATTATAGCAATAATGACACGAATTTTACACAAGGCTTTGTGCTCTGGGTGCACACAAATAAAGTATCAC
Organism: Erinaceus europaeus; assembly: GCF_950295315.1. NCBI lineage: Eukaryota > Metazoa > Chordata > Mammalia > Eulipotyphla > Erinaceidae > Erinaceus > Erinaceus europaeus. The sequence continues at coordinate 7,257,028 of NC_080168.1, forward strand.
TATAGCCTTTTAGGTTTTTATAAAGTAGTTGGGGAGACAGGTCCTAGACAATCTAGGACCTACCTAGATTCTTTAAAAAACATATTTATTTATTTATTTATTATTGGACAGAGACAGAGAGAAATTGAGAGGAGGTGCAGAGATAGGGAAAGAGACAGAGAGACACCTGTAGCCCTGCTTCACTACTTGTGAAGCTTTCCCCCTTGCAGGTAGGGACCTGGGCCTTGAACATTCGTCCTTGAGCACTATAATGTGTGTGCTCAACCAAGTGTGCCACCAACCAGCCCCCCTACCTAGATTCTTTAGATAAACATACAACTTAGTTGACACCTGCATTTGCTTTGAAATAAACAGTTACACACACACACACACATTTGTAAACACTTGTGTATGGGTCACTTCATGTCTGCACACATACATCTATAATTAAACTTTTAAAATTATACTTATTCATTGGATAGAGACAGCCAGAAGTCGAGAGGATGGGGGAGAGAGAGACAGGGAGAGACAGAGAAACACCTGCAACCCTGCTTCACCACTCGTGAAGCTTTCTCTCCAGTAGGTGGGAACTGGGGGTTTGAACCTGGGTCTTTTTCCACTGTAATGTGTATGCTTAACCAGCTGACCCCCCCCACTTGGCCCCCACATCTGTAATTTTAAATATCAAGCATGTGCAACATTACCATTGTGGTAAGAGGCCTGATGTTTGGCAGGAAGGATTAGACCCTTTGAGAGTTCCATTGTTCTGTGTGGACTGCACAAATTTAAAGGCAGCAGCAATTTTTCTGCAAGGGAAAACTGAAGTTATCACAGCTCAGTGTTTGTAACATACAAATCTAGAGAAAGTCAACTGATAAGGTAGTGGCTGAACAATGAAGTTTCTCACAGATTATGAAAAAGAAAACTCCATTTTCCTTTGGGAATGGGAAATGAAGTCTAAGTGAGGGTGGGAAGGTATTGATCCCTCCTCACAAGAAAAGGACATAAGCATCAATGTGATGACTATTATATTTTAGTTTCCTGGAAGTATTTTCTTAAATATGCCTCCTTCAAGTTGTAATTAAATAATGATAGGTATGTGAATTCAGGAGATAACATGACATGTAGTTTACTTTACTCAAATGTATCTTTTGTGCTGTTCTTCTTAAAATATAGAACTATTTCCAAATCTATGAGGGGTGCAGGGCAATTAGCAAACTTCTACATCTAAAGTAAAGCAAACTTTATGCTCTTTATTTGCATGTGAAGACTTCTAACATTTATGGGTAAGTCTACCTGAAACAATACAAGTCATTTATTATTATTAAAAGATCACACTAGTCTATTGGAATCATTACCTTACTACTCTTACCTGATTATATGGCGTTTTCCTAGGTATCTGAAATTTTGAAGACACACACTAAAAAGGAGAAAAAAAAAAGCCAATTCAGATGGTTAAGCAACCCATTTGCTTATACAAACTATTCTCCTAAGTGCATTAAACGAGAAACAATAAATTCTGTTTAAATATTGCACGCATTGATTTTAGATCATTCACCATATGTATGCGCAGACTGAAAGATGATGCTGAACAGTATTTGAAGGTTCCAGTAAAGGCGTTAAGCTCTAAAACTTACTCCAAAATGCTGAAGAAGTCAGACACCTCTGGACTAGGTGCTCTTTGCCAGTAAGCAATCAGAGTGTCTGGAAGGAAATATCAAGTAATATGAGACTCCGAAATGCAACTTAAAAGAAATAATTCTAAAGAATGCTCTTTTACCCTCTGACATTGTTTTCATAATGTGAAGAAAACACATAAGGAGACTCCTGGTTTCTGCTTGATCTAACTTGTCAAATCGAAGAGTTGAGCCTATCAAAGACAAGGGTCTTGGGATCTAGGAATCAAAGAACCAGTAAAAAGTTGAGTAAAGGGAAGAGATTCCTGACTCATAATATGCTCAGTAAGGTAAGAGGAAGCACTCAGACCTTTTCACAGTTGTCAGTCTTCTCACTGCTCTTCTCATTGGTACTTGGGTTGGAGTCAAGACTTGCTAATGATCCTCTGGAATCGGCGTGGTTTACTGTAGAAATAGCTATTGATGAAAATGCTGCAAACACAAGCCACAGCACACGGGTGACGATGAGATGGATGGACACACAGCTAAACTGACGAAACCAAAAATACAGTGATCTTTGATGGGGGGGGACAGTGTTGCAGAAAGCTGACACAGAGGAGTCAAATGAGTTGACATTAAGGGGTGGGATGGGTGGTGATGTACCCAGTTGAGCAAGGGCCCAGGTTCAAGTGCCTGGTCTTCACTTGTGGGCAAAAGCTTCATGAGTAATGAAGCAGTGGTGTGGCTGTCTCCCTTGACTCTCCCTCTCTATTTGCTCCTTCGCCTCTCAATATTTCTGTTTTTATACAATAAATAAACATTTTTTTAAAAATCATGTTTAAAGAAAAAAAGTTGGCATTGAAGATATGCAAGACTTATAGTATTATTACAATGGCCATGCCAGCAGTGTAAATTTAGAAAAGGAAAAATAAATTGTAAATGGATATCAAGTAAAGTAAGTCTAAGTCTTGCTCCTTTGATTTCTTAATAATAAAAAAAAGGATTTCTACTTAATAATGATTCAATAAAACTTTATAAGGATGCATTTGGGGAAAAGGCTTCCACTTTTTGAAAGCTTAAAGGAATCTGAGGTGACACTTTAAAAGTAGTTCTTAAAAATAATCTTTCAAGTTGAAGGGTTATCATATTTTAAAAGGCTACATGAGGGAGTCGGGCTGTAGCGCAGCGGGCTAAGCGCAGGTGGCGCAAAGCACAAAGACCGGCATAAGGATCCCGGTTCGAAACCCGGCTCCCCACCTGCAGGGGAGTCGCTTCACAGGCGGTGAAGCAGGTCTGCAGGTGTCTGTCTTTCTCTCCCCCTCTCTGTCTTCCCCTCCCTCTCTCCATTTCTCTCTGTCCTATCCAACAACGACAACAACAATAATAACTACAACAATAAAACAACAAGGGCAACAAAAGGGAATAAATAAATAAAATAAATATAAAAAAAAATTAAAAAAAAAAGGCTACATGAGATGAAAACTGAAAAGACTGTTTCTAGAATGAAGCGATTTGATATCTGAGTAGTTTGCTTCCTAAGTTAAATAAAAACAAATGCTAAGTAGGAGAGGAATTACTTGGATGGCATTCAAAGAAATACATTAAAATCCTTTTTTGGCTGTATCAGATAGAAATTCTGCGTGACAAATTATGGAGCAGGTGAGTAGCACAATGATGTCCAATGTAAACAGGAACGACTGCCAAACACAAGTGTGGTTGGAAGGACTTGAGTACCTGCTATGGAATTCAGCACATCTTTAGAAAATGATGTATCCACCGAGTTTGCATGTTTCATAGTTGATTGCGTATGGAATCCTCCATTGGTGCTGAGGTCATCCCTAGACCCCTGTAGATTCAGGGCACAGAAGATATTAATGGCACTTGTAGCTCTTCAATACTGTGACTCTACATATGTCTTCTTCATTACACTTCCAATGAGATAACAGCTGCTGTTAGGGTGTTGGGAGGTAGCGCACAGTGACTGTGCTTGAAGCTTTAGCTTCAAGCCACTGTAACACATGGGAGCGCCTTGGACACTGTAACACCAAGGAGCTTCTTGGATGGCACAGTGATGCTGTGAAGTCTTCTTATCTCTCTACATAAACAATACAAAATAACTGGGCTAGAAATGCCACTTTGTTGTTTTCACGTAGGACTTCATGAAACCTGGGTTAATTTCTTTTCTTTTTTTTTTTTTGCCTCCAGGGTGATCACTGGGGATCGGTGCCTACACTACTAATCCACTGCTCCTGGAGGCCATTTTTCCCATTTTGTTGCCCTTGTTGTTGTTGTCAATGTTATTGTTGCCATTGCTATTATTGTTTGGATAGGACAGAGAGAAATGGAAAGAGGAAGGGAAGACAGAGAGGGGAGAGAAAGATGCAGACCTGCTTCACCTCTTGTGAAGTGACCCCCCATGCAGGTGAAGAGCCGGCGGGGGGGGGGGGGGCTCGAATAGGGATCCTTACGCCAGTCTGTGTGCTTTGCGCCATACGTGCTTAACTCGCTGTGCTACAGCCCAGCCCCTGCTGGGCTCATTTCTTACACAAGAACATAATAAAGAAAATATTATTTAATTCCTAACTTGCTTGCATTTAGGGGAAAGAGGTTATCCTAGGCAAAGACAGCAGAGTCCTTCTAAAAGTCAACAAACCTACCTGATTGGATGTGTTGATGGTAAAAGGATATAGGTCCTTCAGGTAAATCCTTGGCATGTTGTCCAGAAGCATCCCATAGAGAGGCATGTACAGACTTGCTATCTGGGCCTGCTTCCGCTGGGTGGGGAGTGGGACACACACACGCACACACACACACACACACACACACACACACACACACACACACACACACACACACACACAGAGAGAGAAATTTTCACATAAAAATCAATAAGACTCTGAGACTCGTTTAATGCAGCGAGCCATTAAATGGTGCTTAGGGAAGGGAGAAAGGACGGTTACTTACTGGCTCTCTGTATCGATCATCAAATGAATGCTTAGCCATGAGGTTCTTGAGGACAGCTAAAGCTAAATGTCTGATATCTTGGTCTTCCTGTAGAGCAAAGCCCACTTCGCGGAGCAGAATTCCGATTAAGAAGTGCTTGCGGCAAAATTCATTTGTGACTGAATATTCAGGCATGTCTTTGTCAAGAAATGTAAAGGGGTCATGTTACTAAAAAAAGAATCACAGGATCGCTTTCAAATCAATACAGATCTCTCAATGCCTCCCCTTGCTAGCGGAGTATCAGGAATGCAGTTTTTTTGCAGAGATGAGAAATATTAGAGTGGGATGTTCAGGAAGATGGCAGATTTGTCTGTCTACTGATAAAAGAAAAATGGAAAGTTTCTAAGATTGGTCATGTGGACTGTGTTATAGGAGTTGAGAGGAGAAATACTTCTGTCCTGTTTGGAGGAATCAGGAGATGTTTCTCAAAGGAATACACTGAGGTAGATGTTTGAGGATGTTTTTAAGGCTTGTGTGTGTGGTGGTGGGGGGCACAGGGACTTATGGGAGCAGATGCAAACAGAAGGAAGGAGGCTGGGAGCAGAAGAATTAGAAATGTGGATGGCACAGAGTTCTGAAAGGGTTGGTACATGGAGAGCACAAGTCTGGAGTAGGCAGGAAGCAGGATAGACTGCAGATAGATGATGAAGAAATTCTCACCCCTACATATATATTAAGTAAGCAAGTGACAGTTTATTGCTAAGCAAAAGTACACTTTAAACATATTTAATAGATACACAGAGAAATTAAGAGGGCAGGGGAGATAGAAGGGGAGAGAGAGTGTGACAACTATAGCATTGTTTCACTGCTCATGAAGCTTCCCCACCAACCCCCCCCCCATGTAGGTGGGTACTGGGGACTTGAACCCAGGTCCTTGCAGACTGTAATGCATGTGCTTAACCAGGTGTGCCACTACCTGGCCCCCAAAAGTACATTTCTAAGAGAAGGCTCAATGCAGGCCAGGATCTGGCAGTAGCACAAAAAGTGATCAGTGCCAGGGCACGGTTTTCACAGCCTCTTTGATATTTTCAATTTTGGTTTCCTTCCCTCTTTGTTCTAGAAGCCTCTAGCCCCTTCTTTACTTCATCCCAAAGTCTAAGTGTCACATCACTGGAATATGCAGCATTAGACCAATAAATAAATGAACAAAAAACTATAGTCCTCAATAAGAGAAGCTTTCACTCTAAGGTGAAAGGCAAATTGGGATTTCTGGAAAGGCAGTATCGCTTGTTTGAAGCCATGTCCAGGTGTTACCAGACTGTAGTCAACAGCTTAGCTCTGAGTGGAAACGTTACTTGTAGTCAACTGTCTCTGTGACACACTCCAGAACTGCCGGCACTTTCCCAAGCAATCCAGGGCTCTGGTGGAATGCTACACTCGTGACTACTATTATTTCCTACTGCTCAGATCAGAGAGTGATGACTGAAACAACTTCCTTAGCTGGGCTATTCACAATTAACAGGGGCATGGATGACTAGGTATAGATAGGGCATATTGGAATATTTCTCAGCTATTAAAAAAAGTGCAACTTTGGGAAGTCGGGCGGTAGCACAGTGGGTTAAGTGCACACGGCACAAAGCGCAGGGACTAGTATAAGGATCCCGGTTCAAGCCCCCAGCTCCTCACCTGCAAGGGAGTCACTTCACAGACGGTGAAGCAGGTCTGCAGGTGTCTATCTTTCTCTTCCCCTCTCTGTCTTCCCCTCCTCTCTCCATTTCTCTCTGTCCTATCCAACAGCGACAACAATAATAATTACAACAATAAAACAACAAGGGCAACAAAAGGGAATAAATACATAAATAAAATAAAATTAAAAAAAAGTACAACCTTGCTTTCTGAGGTCATATGGATGGAACTAAAGTTGGTGAGGGTCAGTGAAATCAGTTGGAGAGCAAAAGGCAATTAGCAGATGGTTTCTCTCTCACATGTGGAGTATAAATAAAACAAACAAACACAAAAATTACAAGAGTAAGTCCTACATTCTGTGAAACAATACTGTGGTTATAGGGGGAGAAAAAGGAGAAGAAAGGAAGGGTGGAGGGGGTGAATCTGACTGAGGGCTTAGCTCTGTATAACTTTGGTGCTGGTTGTGGTGCAGTATATGAAGTTGTGCTTGAAAAATTTCAATAGTTTTGTCAGCCAGTAGTGAATCAATGCCATTTTTAATTTGGCAAGATTCATTAAATGGGGCTGGGTGGTGGCCCACCTGCTTGAGCACACATGTCACAACGCACAAGGACCGGGTTCGAACTCTGGTCCATCTGCATCTCTCTCCCTCTCTAACATTCCTTCCTGTTCTCTATTTCTGGTTGTCTCTATCCAGTAAATAAATACAGAGAAAGAAAAAGGAAAGTTCTTTGACTGGAATTAAGCTTCTGTTGCCATTGGCACTTCTATAGAAATCCATGTATTTAAGTCAGAAATGTTAAGTCACCAGTGGCCCAATCAGATCTTTGCTCTATTGACTTATTAGCATGGTGACAGGAAGCAAAGGAATCAGTTGGGAGATAGGAGGTGAGAGCTACCATACAGAGGTTATAGTTATAGGCCAGGGACGGGGAGGAGTGGTGTGTAGGGCAGGAGGAACTGGATCGTAGAAGTAAAGTGAGGAGGGCAAGTTGGCTGAGGGAAATGAGGAAGGAAATAGAAAACCCAAAGAGAGCTGCCCAATTCTGAGCCCGAATGACGGAGACAGAGATGCCAACATGTCTAGCAGTAAGACGTTTATTCAGAATGGTGCTTCCTAACTGGAACTGTAACAAGAGCACTGGTAGTCATTTGTAGAACTTATACCACCTCATTGTGTGTCAACAATAATCCAAATACTCTGTAGGCATTGTCTCATTAAATCCCTTTTTTGTAGACTACCTGTTAGCATCTGGAAATCGGACATTTGTACCGTCTATGCTCATCCACATTACAGCTTACGTTATTATCTGCTTATGGCAACTGGTGCTTAGAAAGTATGACATAGGGGCCAGGTGGTGGCGCACCTGGATGAGCGCACATGTTCAAGCCCCCGGTTGCCACCTGCAGAGGGAAAGCTTCACGAGTGGTGAAGCAGGACTGCATGCGTCTCTCTATCTCTCTGGCCCCTCTCCATTTCTGACTATCTCTATCCAATAAATAAATAAAGATAGTAAAAAATTTTAAAAAAAGAAAGCATGACATAAATATCATTACTTACCTGATGCATGTAACTCTTGAGTTGATTCTGAAGGTGTCACAGGATCTGGAATTAATTCAAACAAATAAAATATTCAGATAGATGCCTACTGAGATCAACTGTTTATTAACCATGCAATTTACATGGAAAAGTAAACTATATTGTTCTACAATGTGATATAAAATATGTCTCTTTAGGAAAGCTCTCAGGGGAAGGGATGGAATACGGAGTTCTGGTGGTGGGAACTGCGTGGAGTTGTACCCCTTTTAGCCTATGGTTTTTGTCAGTGTTTCCTTTTCATAAATAAAAATTAAAAAAAAACTTTGCTTTTCAGGACAAACACCTTAGGTTGGTTTCTTGTTTCCTTAAAAAAAAAAGAGAGAGAGAGAATATGGGGCCAGATGGTGGTGCACCTGGTTAAGCACACACATTACAATGCACAAGGATTTGGGTTCAAGCCCCTAGTCCCTATCTGTAGAGGAAAGCTTCATGAGTCTTGAAGCAATGCTGCAGGAGTTTCTGTCTTTTTCCCTCTCTATCTCTCACTCCCTCAATTTCACTCTGTCCTTATCAATCATAAATACATAAAAATATTTTTAAAAGAATGCCATAAACAGGATTATTTAAATTATTAACTTTCTACTCAAAGACCTATTTTTCTGTCAGAAATAGCTTGCTATGAATCAAAGGCTTTTATGTTCACTGTTGGTAATATCAGATCTACTAAGAGACTAACAGGCCTCAAGTCACAGAGAAATGGTAAACAACCGGAATCAAGATTACAAAAACAAGATTATTCTTCTTGAGTATCCTAACCAACTTGTCTACCCCAATAGTAACGTGATGGCTCCTGAGAGCCCTATCCCACTAGACAAAGACAGAAACAGGCTGGGGGTATGGATCAACCTGTCAATGCCCATGTCCAGTGGAGAAGCAATTACAGAAGCCAGAGCTCCCACCACCTGCACCCCATAAAGATCTTTGGTCCATACTCCCAAAGGGATAAAGAATAGGGAAGCTTCCAATGGAGGAGATGAGACACAGAACTCTGGTGGTGGGAACTGTGTGGAACTGTAACCTTCTTACCCCACAATCTTGTTATTATTAAATCACTAATATAAGAATGGTTTACAGTATGGTTCTTTATACATGGGTACAGTTCCTCACCTTCCCATGGGAGACACTTGCAGAATACTTATACTCCCAACTTCAGTCCCTTTTCATCTTCACGTATTAAGACCCCTAGGCCCTCTCCCGACCACCCCTCATCTATCCTTTCGCCATCTATCCTTTATGCTTTGGCGTGGTACACCCCACCCAGTCCAAGTCTTACTTTGTGTTATCTTTTTCTGTTCCTGTTTCTTAAGTTCCACCTATAAAGTGAGACCATTTTGTATTGGTTCTTCTTTTCTGGCTTATTTCACTTAACACAATGATGTTCACCCCCCCTTTCTTCTTTTTTTTTTTCTATGAAGACATTTTGATTAAATGTGCTTTATAAATTATACAAAGAATGAAATAATACAGCTTTGAGATTAAAATTACAAAACTTAAAACATTCTTTTTTTTAAGGATGGAACATCTTTTTAAAATTTTATTTATAAAAAGGAAACACTGACAAAAACCAGAGGATAAGAGGGGTACAACTTCACACAATTCCCACCATCAAATCAGAGAGGAAAAAATAACTAAAGCATTGCTCTGGTACGTGCAATGCCAAGGGCTGAACTTAGGACCTTGCGCTTGAGAGTTCAAAGCTTTAGTTATTGTACCACTTCCTGGACTACTAAAATGACAATGTTTATAGGTCAGTATATTGTAGGTATACAGCAGGTCTTCAGGCGTCTCTCTTTCTCTCCCCCCTCTGTCTTCCCCTCTTCTCTCCATTTCTCTCTGTCCTATCCAACAACATCAATAACAACAACAACAACAAAACAACAGGGGCAACAAATGAGGGGAAAAGAAAATTAAAAAAAAGAATTGATTTTGATGAATTAAATTAAATCACAGCTACATACACTAGCTGGTCATTTTAAATCAATTTATACTTATAAAGTATAACAGTTCCTATAATTTTATATTCTTCTAAATCAAAGGAAAGTTGACTAGTGGTGCTTTTTGTTAGTTTGTTTTGTTTTTGAGCCAGTAGAGTGAAAGATAATCTGTCTTTAGGAGAAAAAAATCTTTGAGTTATAATCATCAGTTTTTTTGTATTTATTTATTTACTTTCCCTTTTGTTGACCTTGTTTTTTATTGTTGTTATAGTTATTATCGTTATTGTTATTGTTGTTATCATTGTTGGATAGGGCCGAGAGAAATGGAGAGAGGAGGGGAAGACAGAGAGGGGGAGAGAAAGATAGACACCTGCAGACCTGCTTCACCACCTGTGAATCGACTCCCCTGCAGGTGGGGAGTCGGGGGCTCGAACTGGGATCCCTACGCAAGTCTTCGAGTTTCACGCCAAGTGTGCTTAACCTGCTGCGCTACTGCCTGGCTCCCTATCATTAATTTTATAATTCTGCTGCCTCTTGCTGAAGAAGGAAACCGACAAAATCTGAGAAATAGAGAATTGCCTCTGTTCCTACATGCCAACAATTTATGTTTTTGCATTTCATCTTATTGTTTGGATCTAGTGCCCATGTGACACCTTCAGAGAAGCCAAGGCTGAGGTAAGAGGAAAGCAAACAGAAAAAGGTCAAATGAAGAAACAACTCACAGTGTTCATTTGATAGGAACTGGTGAAAGTTCTGGGATTAATTACCTGGAATGTTTGCTGATCTTATGGGGAGACACAAAGGAATAAAGTGTTCATGCTGACATACTTCTTGAAGGAAATCAAATTTATACTGGCATAAAGTCTGAAAAGAAAAAGGAACATTGAATGACTATGAGTTATACATCAAGAAAGTGAATTAAACTTAAAAATTCTGCATTTGAATCCTATACTTAAAATGACATGGGTGCTCTCGTGTGACCACAGGTTTTTTAGTCAGTTTACTGGGGTGAAATGATGATATGTAAGACATTTATACAGTTTCTTATCTCCCCATGATAATGGTACATAATTAAAAAAAGTTTTACTTTGATTTTTTAAACCTTTTATTTATTTATTGTTGGATAGAGGTAGAGAGAATTGAGAGGGGAGAGGGAGACAGAGAGGAAGAGACAGAGAGATACCTGCAGCCCTGCTTCACCACTTGTGAAGCTTTCCCCCTGCAGGTGGGGACCAGGGGCTTGAACCTGGGTCCTTGTGTGTGCCATTGCCTGATGCCTATGGTACATAATTATTAAAAATAGATTTATTATTTATATTTTATTAGGGACATAATGCTTTACAAGCCAGTTATCACCTGGATGTGATTTCTTACTAGATCTCTAGAGTCAGCCCATGCTTCAAGGGCTAGGGTAAACACTGATGCAGAAAAGCTGACATTTGAGGGGCATCTTCTTGGCATGCTATTTGTTCTCAGAGCACATCATTTATTCTTCTCTTCCCAACAGGTCTCCCTTTTCACTACCATTTTGGTTAGGACAGTGGTAAATGAAATTCAAGCACAGTTTAAAAAATTCAGTACTGTGGTTAAAAAACAAACAGTCAAATACATAGGAATGCCAGTCACATTTACGGCTTTTCTATTTTCACGAATGTGTAGGTGAAACTACCAGTGTGTTGAGACTCAGACTGTGTTTATCTTATTACTGGCATCACATAACCCTATAAAACATTCCATTTGTTCTGGTATGTTAGAACTCTATGCTGTGGTGGCTTGAGTTAATAATTTAAAAGCCTGCCACTTTAAAGAAGAGTATTTAACTTAATTTTTTTTTTACAGCCAAGTGAACAGGAGCATAATTCAATTACATGCTCATTTGTCTTCATTGAGAAAGTTCTTTCTGTTTGATCTTCTATATACCGATCATTAGGTCTGGTGGATCCTATGTAAATGGAGAGTCTGTAAACTTTATGCATAATTGGAGCACTAATGAAAAATATTCTTCCAGGAGACATTTACAGAGACGACTGGATTCTCAAAATCAAATAGCATATACTTCTGTAACTCCCCTAGTTGAAAAACAGTCAAACTCCTCAGCATGACAGGAAAGGCTGTAGGAAGATGATCATTTGAGGGTTCTTTACACTCATTATTCTTTTCTAGTTCCTATATAATCCTCCCCCGTGGGAACCAACCTTCTTCTCAGGAGTGGCGAAAGAGTAGTGGGTGGGGAGCTATTAACTGGGATGCCCTGTCTTACCGGGTTGGTCACAACGCTTCCGTGTAGGGATGTGGATCTTCAGTATGGTGTAGAAAGTAGTTCTAACTGGCCAGCTTAAGAAGCAGCAGCACACCTTGGCCAGTTACTTCCCCCTTCACCATTATTCTTCTCCCCTGATAGTGCCAGGACCTCTATTCTTTTCATATGATACTTTTCTAACCCTCACTGATGTTATTTCGATCCATGATCCTGCTGTTAAATCCCATTTTTCTTGAATTAGGACAACTTTCTCTAACCTGCAACTCAAAGAACCTTAAGTGACCAGCCTTTTTGTAATTTGGCTCATTTGCAGTCTGATTTCTTTCTATCATATTCCACACTATGGCTCAGTGACTCTCCTATTTGAGAGTGTGCAGAATCAAGATACAATATAATGAGACAATCAGGACAAATATTAATATAATACCAGCTCTTGGGTTCCACTCTCAGTTGTTCAATTCTGAGATGATACTATAGCTCTGGTCTAGGGACCACACTTTGAGATCTACTTTTCTTTTGAGAGCACAGTACTGTGGTCTCTCCTAGCACACTTTCCCTATGATGATCAGGGGAGCAGCTTTGTCCATGACTAAAGGGTTTTTGGTTAGTGTGACTTTCACTGCCAACATCAGGTCTGAGAAAACTGAACCACCAGAATTGCAGCTGAGGGCCGCTGAGACGTATTTGTTTTTCTAGCCATGGGAAGTAGATATAATTGTGAACACTTCCATTCTACCCTTTTTTGGTTCTTCTTCTTCTCCTTCTCCTTCTCCTTCTCCTTCTCCTTCTCCTTCTCCTTCTTCTTCTTCTTCTTCTTCTTCTTCTTCTTTTCCTCCTCCTTCTCCTCCTTCTCCTTCTTCTCCTTCTTCTTCCTCCTCCTCCTCTTCCTCCTCCTCCTCTTTCTTTTTCTCCTTCTTCTTCTTCTTCTTCTTCTCCTCCTTCTCCTTCTTCTTCTTCCTCCTCCTCCTCCCTCCTCCTCTTCCTCCTCCTCCTTCTCCTCCTTCTTCTTTTTCTCCTTCTTCTTCTTCTTCTTCTTCTTCTTCTTCTTCTTCTTCTTCTTCTTCTTCTTCTTCTTCTTCTTCTTCTTCTCCTCCTTCTCCTTCTTCTTCTTCCTCCTCCTCCTCCCTCCTCCTCTTCCTCCTCCTCCTTCTCCTCCTTCTTCTTTTTCTCTTTCTTCTTCTTCTTCTTCTTCTTCTTCTTCTTCTTCTTCTTCTTCTTCCTTCTTCTTCTCCTCCTCCTCCTTCTTTTTCTTCTTCTTCTTCTTCTTCTTCTTCTTCTTCTTCTTCTTCTTCTTCTTCTTCTTCTTCTTCTTCTTCTTCTTCTTCTTCTTCTCCTCCTCCTTCTCCTCCTTCTCCTCCTCCTCCTCCTCCTCCTCCTCCTTCTCCTCTTCCTCCTCCTCCTCCTTCTTTTTCTTCTTCTTCTTTTTTGGCTGGGGTTCAATGCCTGCACTATGAATTCACTGCTCCTGGCAGCCATCTTTTCCCCATTGTCGTTGCTGTTGAGAGAAATTTAGAGAGGAGAGAAGATAGAAAGTGGGAGAGAAAGATAAACACCTGCAGACCTGTTTCACTGCCTGTGAAGTGACACCCCACCCCCTGCAGGTGGGGAGCCGGGGGCTCAAACCAGGATCCTTGTGCTGATCCTTACTCTTCTCACTATGTACACTTAACCCAGTGTGCTACTGCCCAGCCCCGATTCTACCCTTTTTTGTCCCCATTAATGAAGTACTTAGTGGATTCACTCAATAGACCATTTTAAAAGGCTGCCTTTTGTTGGGTTGGCAAAGAGATGATCTTTTGACAAGAGAATAGATAGGTAAACACTTTAGGCACATAAGACAGAGAGACCAGCTTATTTATTTATGATGTCATTGCTTTCTAAAATCAAACTATCATTGTTGCACTTGGTTCTTACCTTGAGGTCCCCAGAGGAGAACATGCTGATGTAATTGTTAACCATCTTGAACACCAAGCCCCGATCCATAAACGTAAAACAGCGCTAGGAAAGGGAACATTCCAAATTCAAATATGCTTACTCCAAGGGTCATTAAAAGACTTCCGGGGGGGGGGGGGACATTAAATACACTGAAGTAAAATATGCATTTAATTAGATGTGTTCTATCATTGTTAAAAAAATAAATCTCTAAAATCTGTTTAACCATTTACCTACGTAAGGCAATTAACATACTAGATAGAGCATACAGACCAGAAAGTTATGTCCATATTTATTTAATTTCCTGAAACATCATTTGGAGTCTTGCAGTAAATATTGTAGCCTTTTCCTTTTTAAAAGAAACCTCTTTATTATTTTTTTTTATAGAAATGTGTAGTTTCTACTTGTCTATTTTTTTTAACTGCTTAGTAACATTCTACAATTGGCTTTTAGTTGTCCATTTCCACAGTTCCCTGAGGGAGGGGTGGAATAACATTCTCTTTACAGGGCAGAGGGTAGATAGCATAGTGGTTATGCAAACAGACTCTCATGCCTGAGGCTCCAAAGTCCCAGGTTCAATCCCTCGCACCACCATAAGCCAGAGCTGAACAGTGCTCTGGTAAAAAACAAACAAACAAACAAAAATTCTCTTTACAATACTGGGTAGACATGGGCTAGTCAAGTGGACCTAGAACAACCTTTTCCATTGTACTGGACTCTCAAATGTCAGATTAGCGTTTCTTTTCAGCCAAGGCAGCTTGAATATGAGGGGTGAGGGAGAGAGATCCTGAGAATTTTTCTTTAAGATTTATTTACATTTTTTTAAAAAATTATTTTTTGGGGGAAGGATTTATTTACTTTTAGGAAGAGTAAGAATGAGAGAAAGACAGAGACAGAGAGGCCAAAGGGAGTAACCACACAGTTCCATCATATCCACATGCCCAAGGATTTAACCTGGGGCCTCAGGCATGTAAGTCCTGCATGTAATCCACTGAGTCATCTTCTTGGTCTGAGATCCCGAAATTTCTATCAATGAATTGCTCATAGTCTGCTGTCAAACTCTGAGTTTGAGTCTTAAGAAAGTAATAGATTTGGGGGCCAAGTGGTATCTCATCCGACAGAGCACATATAAGAGCCTCTTATATTAATGGAAGATTATCTATAGGGTGTTTTGGAAAGCTATAGCCCATAGGCTGAAAACTAATCTACTTTTTATTTTTGCAAATAAAGTTTTATTGGAACACAGGCACATGCTGTCATTTGCACTGTCTACTGCACAGGGCCTGTGGTTGTTTTGGTACTGTAATGGCTGAGCTGTGTCGTTGTGGTAGAGGATGTCTGGCTTGCAAAGCTCAAGACGTTGTGCGTTGGACTCTCTGCAGATAAAGCTTGCAGACTTTAGAGGAAAACTTCAACCACACCAAACATTTTCTCAGTGTGGTTTAAGGAACTACCTCCCCTCCCATTTGAAATTGCATGTGAAAATATCTTTTGCAAAGAAAAAAAAAGTTCATTTTATTTCACCAAGTATGAAGGCAATGATGATTTATTTATTTTTATTTTTTTGCCTCCATGGTCATTGTTGGGGCTCAGTGCCTGCACTATGAATCCACTGCTCCTGGAGGCTATTTTTTTCCCCTTTTGCTGCCCTTATTGTTTATTGTTGTTGTTGTTATTGTTGTCATTGTTGTTGGATAGGACAAAGAGAAATGGAGAGAGGAGGGGAAGACAGAGAGGGGGAGAGAAAGATAGACACCTGCAGACCTGCTTCACCGCTTATGAAGCAACCCCTCCTGCAGGTGGGGGCCAGGGGCTCAAATGGAGAACCTTGAGCCATTCCTTGCACTTCCTGCCCTGAGAGTTTAACCCACTGTGCTCCCGCCTGGCCCCATGATAATTTATTCTATGATCAGGTCAGGATAAGTTATGAAACCCCAAGCTGCACAAAAAGACCCTGGGTGTCCTTCATTTCCCCATATATGTCCTGCCTTTTAAATTTTTTTCTTTTCTTTTTCTTCTCACTTTCTGCCTATGTTTATGTTAGATGCTTCTTTATGTACCACTCACAACTTTTTTCACAGGTGATCTCAATGGAAACTAATTCTTTTTCTTTATTTTTTTTTCCATCAGGGTTATCACCGGGGTCTTGGTTTTAGCATGGCCTTCTCTCATGAGCTGTCTTGTCAGCCCAACCCTGGATGATTTCACAGCCTAACCCAGACACATTATTCTTTCATTTTTTGAATACAGCCAACACATTGAGACTATTACAATGACAACTAGCTCAACAGCAGTATTTGCTTACTAATATGAAGCTAAGTAATCAATGGAGGTAAAAAGTCCTAATCCAGGAAATGACTATTACCAAATTCCTGGGATTATATTAGATTTATACTACCAACATCACTTGAGCACTCCCCCAAAAAGCTCAAAGTTCATCAATGCACAGATGCCAGGTCAAATGACTACATCTAGTTTTACATAAAAAACTTACTTCCTCTCTTTCCCCCTTATTTTTCTCTTCTAGTTCAAGTGACTTGTCGAATAAACTTTACAAAGTATTTCTATAATTTTCTCTGTCAACTAAATGTCATTAAAAAGTCAACTTTAAAACAATGTGTGTGTGATGGATTTTCATAATACCGTAGAATATATTGATGTTTCCCTTTATAAACTCTAAATTTAATAATGAATTCAATTTTCAGCCTGTGTGATGTATCTTAGAGACCATATTTGTCCATCACTTGTCAATTTGTTCCCTCTCTCAAAACCACTTGTGCCACCATTACCTGATAATCTTTCTTCTATGTGCTAAGTACCTAACATTTTTGTTGTGTAGAAAAAGAGCCTGGAGATAAATAACAAAAACGCTAAATCTCCCCAAAGTGGCTATTTGACATCATTGTTAAAATTATAGCCAATTTGCAGCATTACTTCAGAGGCAGAAATGCTAGAGGGAATCATATTGCTACAGTACAGTTTCTCCTTCAAAGTGTTCCTATTTATCTTTCAAAATATTTAAAAGTATTCCCATAGGAAAAC
Source organism: Erinaceus europaeus (assembly GCF_950295315.1). Taxonomy (NCBI): domain Eukaryota; kingdom Metazoa; phylum Chordata; class Mammalia; order Eulipotyphla; family Erinaceidae; genus Erinaceus; species Erinaceus europaeus. The sequence continues at coordinate 7,274,020 of NC_080168.1, forward strand.
ATTCAAATAAGCAGTTTTATCTAACATTTGCCTCTGTTGTAGGAGACTGCAAATTGAAAAAAAAATACTTAAAAAGAGGTAGGCTGGGAGTATGGATTGACCTGTTAGTGCCCATTTTTCAGTGGGGAAGCAGTTACAGAAGCCAGACCTTCCACCTTCTGCACCCCACAATGATTTTGGGTCCATACTCCCAGCAGGTTAAAGAATAGAAAAGCTATCAGGAGAGGGGATGGGATGCGGAGTTCTGGTGGTGGGAACTGTGTGGAGATGTACCCCTCTTATCCTATGGTTTCGCCAATGTTTCCTTTTTTATAAATAAATAAACAAACAAACAAATAAATAAATAAATAAATAAATAAGAATAGGGAAGCTATCAGGGGAGGGGATGGGATGCGGAGTTCTGGTGGTGGGAATTGTGTGGAGTTGTGCCCCTCTTATCGTATGGCTTCTGTCAGTGTTTCCTTTTTATAAATAAAAATTTTTTAAAGTATTTCAGGCAGGAAAGATATACAGATGAAAATATTTATCTGATAGAGTTAGCTTTGACCTTTCATCATAAATGAAGATGTGAATTGATTCACAATTAGAATATCTCATATCCTCTCTCATGGGACTTGTATAAAATCATACCTTAAGGAACCTGGCAACACTTTGGTTTGCTCTTCTTGTTTCTTCAAGTGCATCTTTGTATTTCCAGATCACATGGTCAGACAGGATCATTACAAGATTGTCCAGTTCATTTTGGTAAGATTCAGGAAAACGTTGAGCTCGAGAAAGCTAAGGAAAGAAGAGATCATTCATTTCTAATGTGACATGTGAAACACTGGAATTTTGGAAAAAATGAACTGGTCAAACAAAAAGTCCTTCTGAAAACTTGGAAGCTATAAGACAGAAATTTTTAATTTCAGGGTCATACATGTGTCTCATGCTTTCTTCTGTTTTGGCAAATAACCTTTTCACTGAAGGGTAAACTAGAACAAACAAACTGCTAAGTATTCCAACAGTATAATAGAAATGCATTCAATAGAATATGTATAACTCCCCTGCACTCACTTTCAGGAAAATACTGGAATTAATAGTTTATTAAATATTGCTAATACTAGTGGCTTATTCAAGATTATAGCTTATGGTTTATTCAGGTATATTCCGACTACTAACAGTACTACTACAGATGGTTTATTTATGATTTTCTGACATATAGTTTTTAAGTTAATTTTATTTTGCTATATGTCTTTTGTTTTACCAGAACACTGCTCAACTCTGGCTTGTGGTGGTGCTGGAAATTGAATCTGGGACCTCTGATGCTTAGCTAATTTTAAAATAAACTATTTTCATTCTTGAAATTAGAACTCCTCCAATAATTGGCTATAAGAAATCAATGAATGAATGTCTGGGCAAATCCAGTTATTAGAATGAATGTTTTATAAGTAGTGATTCCAAGTAGTCTCAACTCCATGGTGTCCACTATAGCAGGCATCAGGGAGAATTTATAATCAAGAAATGTTAACCCCAGGTACAAAATGACTTGCCTATGAGATTGCAGGGCACACAGTCAATAAAACTTCTCTGCGACACCAAAGGCCACTCCCCTTTCCCAGGTCCTGAAATTGGTCCTTTGTTGTTTTAATTTTTTTTTTCCATTTTCACCACTACTTTACTGAGGGCTGTTGTCACAGGGTTACCCCAAGCTAGATGTCAGCATACCTTGTTCCCCACCTAATCATTATTCTCCTCTACCACATGGTACTAGATCCTCAGTCCCTGTCCTTTGTAACAACACCCTCCTCCTCCCGAGTCCATGTCTCTACTGTGATAGACCAAAGTCTACTGAGATTTCACCCTCTGTTATCCATGGCTTCATCTCTCAGTCCCACCTACGACTGAGACCATTCCTTCTGAGTTACTTTGTTTACATGACTCCCTCCAGTTTTGTCCTTTCAAGAAGAGATGAAGACTTGGTTATTTTACGGTAAAATAATGGAGGAGCAGATTTACCAACACGCACGGTAGGTGTTGTACTATGTGCACTGTGGCAGCCATGGCTGTGTACAGCTCAGACGTTTCCACATGACAAACTTGTCTGAGAAGCCCGGGAGTGGCAGTTCATCTGAATCCACTCTAGTATTCACATCTTGATTGTCCTCTTCCAAGGCAGTTCCAAGCATAAGTAATTAAGTGTGCAGAGGTCCCAAAGTCAGACCATTTGCCTAGTGCAGGCTCTTCTAATGAACCTACTTTGCACCCAAACTGTTGGCCCAGCAAAAAGAATTCCCCCTACAAGCCTCTTCTGAGCCAAACTTCCACCCTTCTCCATTTCCTCTCATAGACATCAGATCTTTTTGTCCTCTGCCTATCCCTCTCTTCGTTTGTAACTCCTTGTACTTCTAATTTTTTTCCTGACACTTAAATCTGATGGCTCTGTACTTGAAACACAACCATTCCTCCTACGTAAGAAGAAATTAGCATAAGTTGCTAAGGTGTATTAAGAAAATAAAAACTGCCGCCAATGACAGCACATTCATTAACATATCTGAAGGGGATTAAATTACCAACGATCCTACCTGGATTTTATTTGTTTCAATCAAGTGCTGTGCCATTGATTTTAGAATAATTGCAAAGAAGAACCAGGAGTGCTGTGAGAAAAAGAAAATGAAAACTCAATTCTTTTATGGTAAAACGATGACAACTCTTTCCTTTGCAACATATAATAATAAAACTCTTTATTTTAAAAAACGTATTATTTAAGCACTATTATCTTTTCTGCTTTGTTAGTGTAATCTTTATCAACATTCCAGTGGTGGAAGTAAGTGTCAGACAGTTCAATCTTCAAGACTTTTATTTATTTATGACTTTGTTTGTTTATTAGTAGAGCACTGCTCGGCTCTGGCTAATGGTGGTGCTGGGAATGAATTTGGAACTTCAGAACCCGAGGCATGAAAGTATTTTTGCACAAGCATTATGGTATCTCCCCAGCCCATCTTGAAGAATTTTAAACTAAAATAAGGTATGAAAGAGGTATGACTGATTTGTTACTTAAACTCAACTTAACTTTAACAAAACTATTTAAGTAACTAATTAATTTTGAATAAAAATCATTGCCAATCATTCCCTTAATACAAGTTTGCTAATGTCAAATAACTCTTGTGTGAGCAAATTATTTGTTTAAAGTTTCCTTATGAATCTTCTCATTCATTTTATTCAGTAGATATAGCTGCATACCAATTTTGGTGCCAATATTACACATTGAAGCAATTATTTAGCTTTGTCTGCCACTGAATTTTATACTGGAGCACCCTGTGTGTATTCTCCTGTAAATGGCTTTTTTATTTTTTTTTTGCCTCCAGGGTTATCACTGGGGTTTGGTGCCTACACTATGAGTCTACTACTCCTGGAGGCCATTTTCCCCCCATTTTTGTTGCCCTTGTTGTTATTGTTGTTATCACTGTTGTTGGATAGGACAGAGAGAAATCAAGAGAGGAGGGGAAGACAGGGAGGAGGAGAGCAAGATAGACACCTGCAGACCTGCTTCACCGCTTGTGAAGCGACCCCCTGCAGGTGGGGAGCTGGGGGCTCGAACCGGGATCCTTAACGCTGCCAGTGAGTGCACTTCACACAATGTGCGCTTATCCAGCTGCACTACCATGCACTTTCCCCTGTGATTGTCTTTTTTCATTCAAAACATTCTGTTTTGAGGCTTGTTTGTCCTGAGTCATATGGCTGTGGGTCTCCTATTCTCCCCAGAGAATGCCTTGGGTTGTCAAAAAAAATTCTGTTGCATTTTTTTTTTTTGCAAAGAAATATATACAAATATACATCCTGACTTTTCTGACAACCTATACATAACCACAATTTACTTATTTGCTCTATTGTTGATGAACATTTAAATTCTCTCCTGTTTTAGTATGATACAATCCATGAAGCAGACAACATTTGATAATGCAGTCCTAGTTATGACTAAAAAATAGAAGAGGCTTTAAGCTTTAAAAACGCAGTTTTGGCTTAATAAAGGAGTGGTTTCTTAGTAAAAGGTAATAGAAATGATTACTTAACATAAAAATAAAAATCATGAAATATTTAGTCAAGACAAGGGGCACTGTTAAAATTGTCTTTAGGAGTCGGGCAGTAGCACAATGCTTTGCACCACCTGTGCTTAACCAGCCCTCATTCTATTTATTAAGGCAATCTTTTATGTGGTTATTTATACCTTTTGCTGAATAGTCTCATAGTCTACAATTTTAATATTATGCTTTTGCTAGAAACTATAAAAGAAACCGTCAAAAAATATCACACCAAAGTTTTTTACCCCAGTGCCAGCAATTAAAGGGCCATCTTTGGATTCCTTACCTTTAAGACATGCTTTACTGTTGTTGAGTCATTTGATTTCAAAAGACCAGTCACATTCTTAGCCAGTTCCTCATGTATGGTCCTCTCTTTGCATGTCCTAGTCTTGAACACAAACTGAAGACAATCCAAAAAAAGGGGAAACAAGTTAAACACTTCAAAAGTCAAAGCCTCAAACATTACAAAAGGCAACAACTCATATCTCAAAATTTTCTGCTCATGCTGGATTTTGCCATGAAATACACGGAGGCCCAATGATCAGTGTAGTACATACCTGTTCCTACTTAGGGCTTTGTACAGGTAGGGCCCGGCTCACCTTAGCTCTCCTTGAAACTCTTTCTCTCTCTCTCTCTTTTTAAAAATTAAATCAAGGGGAGTAGGAGAGCCATTTTAGAAGGTTCAAGGAGACATGGAGGGTGTGGATCCACCTACTTAGGACACATTTCCCATTCTTCTTCCACTGGTAACGGGTGGCATGGTAGCAATTCTTCATCCTGAAAGGGTAGAGCACCCACTCAAATAGCCAAGTGGGGAAGCAGGTGTCTTCCCGAGGCCAGTAGGTGAGCTCCCCACAAGCCCAGACTCTGGGGTCTCATGCTTAGATACAACTAACACAGGGTCCATGAACACTGGCCTTAATAAGATAACAAATGATGCTCATTTGTTTATATCAAAAGATTGGTTTGGGCATGTACCACCAAGTGCACGTAATGGATCCCTTTCCAGTATTCATAGATCGAAAGATCAGTATCACTCAGGCACATGTATTTCAAGCAGGAATGCTTATTGATGTATTATAATATTTTACTTATCAGCCAGGTTTGCTTCAAGGAAGATCAGTTCTTTATAATATTCACAATTCAGACTTCATTATAATCAAGAGCAAAGGCAGACAAGAAACTTGCTCAAAGCAGAGCATATCCACACTGAGATCTTTGACCTTCATAGCATATTTTACAAATCATCTGAATGGGGTCCACCTTCTCCAAATTTGCTCCAAAGGAAAAAGACAAAGCTAGTAACTGCACAAAGCTGGCTAGAATCAAGAGTACTGTGAACCTTCTCCTCTGAGTTATAACTATTTGAGGACAATCTGTGAACTAGCTAATCTCAAGCACAGTTATTCAGCCACAAGGGCATTGAAATTCACTCTGAAGTATTTTCAGTTTTACATGTTGGCTCAAACATGTTGGCATCATGAAGTGATTTAAACCATGGCAGGTAATTAGATTGAATGTAGACATACATCACTGAAAGAAAAGACATACTGTGTGTGTGCATTTTGGATTTTATAAATGGAATGAGTGAGTAGCAGTCAGTACCACTGAACTTGAGATGGTATTTAGTTTACTTCTCCATAATTGTCAACTTTTCATATATCATATCTTTCAAGGACATCAAAGTTTTGGTAGCAGTATTAAGTTTACATTATACTCTCAGGGAAGGAGCCTAATATCTGTTTATATGTTACAGAGTATTTCTCTTCCCACTGAGGGCAAAAATGTCGGAACCCTTGGTGAAGGTGAGGCTGTCAGCCATTTATGAGAACAGTCCAATCAGAAAAATCAAAGATTTGGATATTCATCTAGTTCCTCCCATCCCAACACAGTTAAGAAAGTCTGATTGCTCAAGTTTATTATTGAACCTTGACTAGAATTTAATTTCCCACTTGCTAGCTTAATGCACTTTCCAGGAGGAAACTCCAGATGGTTGTATTTATCTGACAATATTTATTTTGTGTATGTGAAAATATGTTTTTAAAACATCTTTAGAAACTCTCATCAGTTTGATTTTCCAGATAGGTACAACTGAACCACTGAAGAAAACTAATAAGTAATCATGAATACACTAAGTCAGATGGTCTCATCAGGTTATTTGAAGCAGTTTGGTTATAAATAAAGGCCAAATCAGGTTGAATACATATCTCCTAGCATATCACAGATAGAACCCTGATAGCTGACTCAGGGTTCGCAGAAAGAACTAGTGGGACTTTAATATACATTTTCAATGATTCTCTTGGAACAAGGTAAATAATACTTGTACTGAAATATAGATGTCTGTTCATACTATGGGCTGGGTAATTTTGTTCTCCCAGTCTCTTTGATCCAAGCATTAGAGGGGAGAAGGCTCCATCAGCGATGGTGTTGAATGGAGAATTAAACCAAGATTCTGCAAAAGTAAGCCCTGACTACCTTAAACATAGAGAAAACTAAAGGACACAGTAGGTGGAACTGGGGTTCTGCAATTTAAATGTGGTTTTCAGGGTTATCTCTGGGGCTCAGTGCCTGCACTATGAATCCCCTGCTCCTGGAGGCCATTTTCCCCATTTTGTTGCCCTTGTTGGTGTTATTTTTGCCATTGCTGTTGTTGTTGGATAGGACAGAGAGAAATCAAGAGAGGAGGGGAAGATAGAGAAAGGGAGAGAAAGAGAGACATCTGCAGACCTGCTTTACCGCTTGTGAAGTGACCCCAGCCCCTGCTGCAGGTGGGGAATTGGGGGCTCAAACTGCCATGTTTGCTTAACATAGTGTGCTACCACCAGGTCCCCTGAAATGTAGCTCTTATGGGGTAAAATCATATCATAGAGACATTATTGGGCTGTAACTATTTTTGGCATATGGGCTATTTAAAAAAAGGGTACATACTCATAATTAGGTATTGAGAAGATAACTAGCATTTTTTAGCAAGTAGAGATTATATAAATATAAACTGTAAGAAAACCTCTGATTGACGGTGTTTCAGGAGTTGACTTTGGAACTCCTGGATGGGTCCAGTCCAATGAAATAATTTGGTCTGGCACTTCCAAGGCAACTGAAGCTTTTTACATAGTAACATTAAGTTAATTTTTAAGTTGATGGTTTTGTAGGACCCATGAATGATGATATAAATATACATACGGCAGAAAAAAGATTCCCCATTTCTGCTCTAGAATGAAATTCTGAACAATATCCTAGGAGCATTTCTTGTATAAGGTTCTAGTATAAAAAGACCCCGAATTATTCTCCAGTCACTTCTGAGACATTTAAAATACAGGAAGATATATCTGCTTCTGTATGTCCCTGGAATTTGTCTTCTTAATTAATTAAAAGTCTATGTATCAAAAATTTAACTTATGAACAGGAAAAATAGAAATGTGGCTCCTTTGAGTATCATCAAATTTTATAAAGCACTTCTGATTTTAGCTGGATGGCTTTCTTTCTTTACATTGGTGAAGATGACATTCAGGCAGGATCAATACAGAGCAAATATCATCCCAAGTTCAGTGGCATTAATTCACAGGCCAAATGACAATGAGAAGAGAGACACATTCAAGTGAACACCAGACAAAGACCACCAGGAGAAGCAGTGCACATGGATGGAACGGGCTAGTACTTCATGCTAAAGGAAAAAGGACTTAACATACCAGAGGCAGGTACAAATATACAGTAACTGGGAAAATGAAATAATGCCTGAGAAAACAGTAAAAAGAACTAAGAGAAACATTACAGAAGAAACAGAGAGCATTCAACAAACTAACGGGGGGGGGGGGGGGAGAAAAAAACCTAAACTAAAAACTTTCTATAGATCGTCAGAAGAATTTCATTTATTGTAAGCAGACTGCAGACGGATCATACATAAGTTCTCTCCTCTTGGTTTGTTGTCTTGGCCCATATAAAGATTCATTTGTACATGTACACATTATGCTATACATTTAAGCAACAGAGGATTGATTTCTGTGTTGGTGCTGTCCAGTTAAAGGGGAGAGACTTCCCACTTGCTGCAGACGGGAAATGAGGCAAGCTACATAGAGCAACTGGGTGGTGGGGGGGCGTGACTCTTGTCCAAGGGGGCAATTTCATACCTTAATGTATGACTGGACCGAGTGCTCCAGCTGCTCCTCATGGCACTTGGCCACAATGTCAGTCAAACCCTGGAAAAACAAAGCTGTTCAGTGCCTTTCCTGGAGATGGCAGGAAAAGACCACTTGGGACGTCACTAGAGTGCTTGACAAATGGGATACTTAATAGGTGCTGACTCAAAGAAAGAACCAATTTCACCTCCCTTCTTGTTCCCCTTGTCCCTCCATACTGGCCATTTAACACGGATCACACCGGCTAGCCATATCCAATCTCTGAACATGAAGATGTAAGCCGTGTCTTGTGTTAATAATGTCACACTGAAGACACTGCCCTCCACCCCCATCAAGTCCAAGGTACTAATGTGGTCTCTGTGTTTCTTAATATGTTGAATGCCTTGTGAAAACTCAAGATGGTTAACCTCTATGAATTCTCACACTTTTTCTTTGATAAGTTTGCTGTTGACTAACAGGCAATCTACGTGTTTATGGAAAAAATGACTAAGGTTAAGATGCCGGTTTGCATTTGATTTTTCTTAGCTGGGATTTGGTTTCAAGAAGCAGGGTGAGAATCTAATCTCTGGAGAGATTTTTCTTCCCACATTAGCTTATTTACATTAATTCTTCCATAGCTGGGGTGCTTAGGGAGACCTCAGAATTTCAGGAGAGCTATCAGCTGAGATATTTAGAAGTCTTGTCAGCACACTTACTCATGCTGAAAAGAAGCATCAGTGGAGGCAGAGTTAGGGTTAGTTTATCTGAAAACGAACTGGCTGTTTCTAGAACTGGTAGATTGCCCCACAAAATCTGACCCCAACTGAAAACATCCAGGTGTCTTTCAACATGTTATCTACCCCTGTCTGGAAGCCATTTCTTTCTGTCTTTTTTCTGTTTTATTTGACAGGACAGGGAGAGGGAGAGGGAGAGGGAGAGGGAGAGGGAGAGGGGGAGGGGGGGAGGGGGAGGGGAGGGGAGAGAGGGGAGAGGGAGGGGGATGAGGGAGGAAGAGGGGAGAGGAGGGGGAGGAGGGGAGAGAGGGAGGGGGAGAGAGGGGAGAGGGAGAGAGGGAGAGGGAGAGAGGGAGAGAGGGGGAGGGGGAGAGGGGGAGGGGGAGAGGGGGAGGGGGGGAGAGGGGAGGGGGAGAGGGGGAGAGGGGAGAGGGGGAGGGGGAGAGGGGGAGAGGGGGGAGAGGGAGAGAGGGGGAGGAGGAGGGGTAGGGGGAGAGAGGGAGAGGGGGAGGGGGAGGAGAAGAGAGGGAGAGGGGGAGAGGGAGAGAGGGAGAGGGGGAGAGGGGGAGAGGGAGAGAGGGAGAGAGGGAGAGGGAGAGGGAGAGAGGAGAGGGGGAGAGAGGGAGAGGAGAGGGAGAGAGGAGAGGGAGAGGGAGAGAGGGAGAGAGGGGAGAGGTGAGAGAGGGAGAGGGAGAGGGAGAGAGAGATCTGCAGACCTGCTTTGTCGCTTTGAAGTTCCTCCCTATAGGCGGGTGGTCCAACCCGGATCCCTGAGCATGGTGATATACATGCTTAACTGGGTGCACCACTGCCTGGCTCCCATGTTTAGATTTCTATAAATGACAACATTTTAGGGGTGGGGGAACATCTCAGTGGTTTTGAGTGATTAAGGTCATAGGGTGATGAAACACCAGGAGAGAGAGCTTAGGGATGGGTATGCTTTGCATCTTGACCCTCTATATTGTGACAGTGCTCCAGAGTTGGGCAGGGCATTGTCACGGTAATAAACTATATAAATATTACTTGAGATATCCAGTATTTCTCACAAACTGCATATGCTTCTACCATCATCTAGACATCAACTTTATTTCAAAAGCAGGATTTTATAAAAAAAAAAAAAAAAGGACTAAACATTTTCTCTAGTGTTAATAACAGCTGACTATAGAAGCTAAGAATTCAAGAGTGAGAAATACTTATGTCCGACATGGCATTCTAAGGAAAAGCAAGAATACGTCAGTCAGGTCGCTGTTCAGTGATCATCAAAGTTCTGTGAGGTCACAGGTCACACGGTCTCCTCTCCTCAGGCTGAGTCATGCACACCTGGTCACCGTTGTATTGATTTCATCTTCCTCGTTCTGCACCAGAACCTTGAAGAGCTGATTCAAGATGATAGGCAGGAAGCTCATGATTGCTTGAATCTTTTCCACATTCAGTAAGTTCTAGAATGTGTTGGGGAGGGTAGGTAGAGGAAAGGACACCGGTTAGTTTTACAGCACATTCTGCTGCTATTTCTTATAGCCGGCATATGAATGCATCAGTTCTCCTTTTTATCTGGCTTTATTCTTCATTGCATTGAGCATAGACATAGACATGGGGATAATATTGCAAGCATGTGGTTTAAGATCCATTGGTTCAGGTTTAGGAGACAGCTTCGTTAGTAAAAGGAGTGGAGCCTGTGAATGGAGTAGAGACTGGTGGAGGGGACCTGAGTTGAATCCCCAGCATATTTGAAGGTTCCATGGATGATGGAGCATTGCAACAGTCTCAGTCTCTCTTTCTCTCTCTCTCTCTCTCTCTCTCTCCCTCTCCCTCTCCCTCTCCCTCTCCCTCTCTCCCTCATCCCCTTTTTCCCTTCTCCCCTCTCTCCCTCCTCCCCTCTCTCCCTCCTCCCTTTTCTCCCTCCTTTCTAAGTATGTAAAATGAGAAAATTGAGCAGGGCAAGGGAGAGTCATTTGACAGTATCCCAACGTCTGAGGTGAGGTCCTTGGTTCATTCCACAGTATTGCATACAACATCAACTGAATCTGATTTCAATTTAATTTTCTTTTGAAAAGACTAATATTTGCTTGCTTTTAAACCTGAAGATAAAAAAAGAAAAAGCCAGGTAAAGAAGGATGAATATAGGATAATCTCACTCATGGGACAGAAGTTGAGAAATAAGAACAGAAAGAGGGAATACAAAGTACAACTTGGACTGGGCTTGGTGTACTGCGCTGAAGTAAAGGATTCTGGGTGAGGAACAGAGGGGGCCTTCAGGTTCTGGAGCTCGATGGTGGAGGAGCACTTGGGCTGGAGTGAAGGAAGGTGTTTTGCAGAAAAATGAAAACTTATACACAAGTACCAGCAATTGTATTTACTGCAAATCATTAATTCCCGCCTCAATAAAAGTATTTAAAAAAACATTCAGGAATTATAAAATGGAATCTATAACTCTCTGAATTGACGAGGCATGTCAACATCTTCAATAACTATCATCTCAATGGAAAACATAAAGCTGTCTTGGGCCTATTCCTGCCTGGTCGACCACGGACACCCAGAATGGTGTGATTACCTTACAGGAGCGGACAAAATTCGAGGTAGGTGACTGAGACATATCTTTTTCTCTTTTTTGGCACTGTTGGAAAAATGCATTCACACGAGGATCCTGGAAGAGCAAGAGAAAGATTTATTTCTAGTGAAATGCTAGCTGTGTCAGCAATTATCATGATGGGAGGTGAGCATGTCTGTAGCACTGTTGCTTCCGGTAGAAGAGCTTTCTCAGGAAGCAGTGTGACAGTTTTTATCACCGCCCACCCCTGTGGCACCATTTAGGAGGTTCAACTCCAAAGCCTGAGCAGTAAAGATGGAGTAGTGGACAGGGAAAATCTGGTCCTTTTCTCTGAGCTATGACAGAACTCACCACGATTACTGCCGCAGAGCTACATGGCCCAAGTAGATCAGTGCTTCAACAAAAAGCAGAATGACATAAAGGTGTGCAACAACATGACACAGCATGTTTGTGAGTTCAAGGAACAGGAGTAGTTCTCCCAAGATCACAGATAGGGGTTGACTATTATTGTTATAACTATCTATATTTATATATGTTTGCCTACTTTTTTCCCTATGATCCTGCCTCCTCTTCCTTTTTCAGTCACACTTCCTACTGCTGAGCGTCCTTCTCTCCCCACATCCCCCATTTTCCCCCTCTTCTCTCTTTGGGTCTTGATGGAATTGGAATTCAGAAGCCTTTAGTTATCATACCCTAACGTTTGCTTCTCTGGGAGTATGAACCAAAATTCTTTATTGGGTCTAGAAAGTGGAAGGTCTGGCTTCTATAATTGCTTCTCCACTAGACATGGCCATTGGCAGGTTGATCCATACCCCTGGCTTGTTTCTATCTTTCCCTAGTGGGGCAGAGCCCAAGAACCCTTTTCTGTTGGGGAAGGGACTGGGAACTGGATTTAAGGTAAAGGTCAAAGCATGTATTTATTTATTTATTTGATAGGAGAGAGAGACAGTGAAAGAGACAAGAGCACTGAAACTTCTACTGGTGCTGCAGAGACCAGGCTCTAACCTGCTTCCCGCACATGGTAAAGCAACACACTATCCAAGTGAGCTGTTTACAGACCCTACAGACATGCCACCTTTCTAACACTTGGCGATTGCCACTAGAAGCTAGCTGAAATCCAAGCATAATACTATCGTGACAAATCTATTTCTTTTCTTTTCTTTTGTTCTGTGGTTCATGGGATGTTGAGGGTGGTGTGACAAGTCAGAATTTAAAAAGAGAGAAGATGCTTCACTTAAACCACATACAGTCTTGTAAACAAACACCATCTCAATAAAAGAAACAAAGGCCATTATCTCTCTCCTGGGGCCATCATAAAATCTTAGACTGACATTCTCCCACTCAATCACTTTTTTCTTCTGACACCAATGGAATGGTGAGTCCTCTCTTATCAACAGGTGGCGTTAATAAGATGGTGATTCCATATGCTAAGGATGCTGGCACGGCAACCACACTCACCTGAGTATTCACTGTTGAAACAACAAATGTAGAAACTCTGAAGAGTGGTTTGCCACTGTCAACCCATTTAATGTCACTCCCGCCCTGCTGCAAAAGAAATAATCAATCAATCAATCAATCAATCAAGTGAATGACTGTCACTGTAGCAATTTGTGAGAGTCTGTTGAGCTAATAGTTATCTGCCATCCTGATACATTAAACTCCTGAGTTTGTAGAGGCATAAAAAAATTAAATATACAAACACATTTGTACATTTAACAATGTGGGTAAATGAGACTTAGGTGTTATCAAGGGATCATTTTGTTCTTTACTGGTAATGAAGGCATTTGAGACATTGGGGCCTCACGTGATTCATAACCACTGTGGGTGCATCCACTGCAGTGAGGCCACTTTCAATGGAACAAAGAACAGAACCTCATGCCATTGAATTCAGGTCATTCTCTCCGACCCCCTGTAATCATATACCATGAAATACCTTTCCACTCGTAGAATCTTGCAAGCTTAAATAGTTGGGAGGCAGGCTGGCTACTACTGGGATGTTGTACTCCTGAGAAGCTATCTGGTCATGTTTCATCAGAGGAAGCCAAGCATATCCAACTAGGCAAAGAAACCAGAGAAAAATTTTTTGAGCCCAGACCTCCATGGTGCGGAGTCAAGAGAAAGCTATTCATTGTTTACAGACACAAAACTTGGATGAAACATCTAGGAAATCTGAGTTTTTGAAAACACTTTTTCCAACTCAGGCCAAACAGATGACAAAAAGATGACCTGAGACTGTTCCCTGTTACTACCTGATGTTTCCAGAGCCTCCTTCTTTTTGGCGTTAGCTTTTGCATTTATGTCACAGGTGACATGATAAAATGAAAACAAAATATGATGCTTTTCATGGAGTTGTGTCGGTAGCTCAATTTTCACCTGCAAGGGGGGGAGAAACAACAGTTGAACTGAGATTAAATTGTTTGCACAAGTTCAGGGCAAGGGAAAGCAGAGACACCTTGGCCTTTAAAAACTTCTTTATTTGAAATCTAGGACAATGCTGAGTAGTGTTATCTGTAAGGGTTTCACTCTCAAGACACAGCCTGCTAACAATAATGTGTTCCAATGTTGATTTTTTAATAATCTATCTATTGCAGTGAATAATGAAGATTTCGAATACTCAGCTTTTCATAGTAGGTAACTGCTGTCACTGGAATGTAGATGTGACACACATGTGTACAGATAAACATAGAAGTATATACATATAGTTGTAAATAAGACATGGGTTGAGGAGCTATCCTCAAGGGTTCTAAATTGAATCAACAGTAAGTCCTTGTTTCCCAAAGTGAGTAGATGGTCCATTTACAAAACCATCACTTCGGAGCTCATTAGAAAGGCAGGATCTTACATTCCTCTCCAGACACCTGGTACTAGAATGTGCATGTTAATAAGATTCTCCTGGCAATTCAGACGCACAGTGCTGAGCAATATGACAGTAGTAAATGATGTAATTCAGGCATGCAATCTAGCTCTTTCAAAAGACCCATGTTGGATTACCAATGAAAGTCATTTCTAAACCTTCATTAATGGAACACCTGCCAAGGCCTGTCCTTTGTCTGCAGTGCAGTTTAGGGAAAGTATTTATAATTGTGTACATCTTGAGCTACTCACCTGTCTCTCTAGGGGGAGGATCAGGGAGCAGGAGAGGCCTAGCCCTTACCTCATCTGAGAAATCTGGATTCTGGGAGTGGTGCAGCACTGCTGTGTAGGCAGCTGAGGTGAAGAGGGGCCCTCCAGGTTTTCCATAAATACACTGTTGAAAAGGGAAGAGTTGAATCATTATGCAAGTCTGGCATTTACCCTGAGCATAAAAATGACCCCAGCTCTTCAGCCACTGATCTGGGAATAAAGACACATTTTGTGAATTTGCCAGCCTTAGTTGACAGGTCATTAAACTTCAAGTCCCCTGACCTACTGAAGAACACTGGAAGGCTTTAATGCAGGCTGTGGATATTTTATCAATAAAGAACACCTCAATCAGCTCACTACCTAGCTTTTGGTGGCCAGGAAAGAAGAGGTAATTGGTTCGATTCTGATCATTGCATAGGAATCCTGCTCTGGTCTAGAGTTTCAGACACGCAGCCCAGGGTGATCACAAGGTTGACCCTTAACCTTTAATGCCAGGTTGGAAGGGCAGGGATGGCCCCTGGCTCCACACATTGCTTAGTGAGTTACTGTTACGTGTCAGTCCTTGATCAGGTTTGGGGGTAGGACTGGGCATTTTCTATCATTTAGCTGGAAAGGCTCCCTCGTTTACGAGGCCTCAGCTCCTTCTTTTGCAGTGTCTCAGATCTCTCTGTGATTCTTAGGTCTGCAAGGAAGAAACACCCACACACTTGAAATTGCTCCTCTTTCCTGGAACTCATGCCCCAGATCCTTTCTCTAGCAGCTTTGGGGGAACCCTCTGCCACCTCCTCATCCCCTTTCTCTACTTGATATCACATTTCACTCTGTCATTTGGGTCCCAATACTAATGCTGTGGGAACCTGTGGGTGCTGAAAGTGTCTCAAGACTTCCAACTCTTCATCTTCACTATTCTAGCCTTTAGGTCCATGATTGGTCAACAATTTTTTGGCTTTGTATGTTAACTTTCTTTTCAGCCATCAGGTTCCAGATGCTAGCAGGATGCCACCAGACTTCCCTGGACAGACAACCCCACCAATGTGTCCTGGAGCTCCACTTACCCAGAGCCCTGCCCCACTAGGGAAAGAGAGAGGCAGGCTGGGAGTATGGATCTACCAGTCAACATTTAGGTTCAGTGGGGAAGCAATTACAGAAGCCAGACCTTCCACCTTCTGCATCCCACAATGACCTTGGGTCCATACTCCCAGAGGGATAAAGAATAGGAAAGCTACCAGGGGAGGGGATGGGATATGGAGTTCTGGTGGTGGGAATTGTGTGGAGTTGTATCCCTCTTATCCTATGGTCTTGTTGATGTCTCTTTTTTTAAATAAACAAAAAATAAAAAAAGAAATTATTCTACCAAGCCCCCCCCCCCCCAAAAAAAAAAAAAGACTTTTCAAGAATTCTTCTTCTCTACTTTGCATGAGATATCCTACCTCTGGGACTCACTATCATCCTTTTGATCAATCTGCCAAGCCTTCCCGGGGCACAGCCCACCACTGCTACCTGCTGGGATGGTGGAAGAGCCTAGCTCAGCTGATGGTGGGGGACTAGTGAGAAATTCATTTTTTCTTTAACCTTCTTGTTCTTTTGGCTGGAAAAAAGTGCAAAGATCTAAAAAAAAAGTTTCCTAGTTTCTATGTTATTATTGGAACACCCTCTCAAATAACAATAGCAGATAGAAAACATGAACTCTGGAAAATGTCATCCAGATACAGTTCCAAGAACTCAGCTCCTGAAAATCTCTTGGGTTTTATTGATCTGGGAGAATTGTGATCAACAGCAAAAGCAGAATTTCCAGAGTCCTTGAACAGATCTCTTCTTATGGAGAGCAGCAGCTGTAGAGACTGCCCCACTCTCTGACGGGAGGCTGGGTCAACCTACTCTCCTACTGGAAGAAGACTGGTTCAGTGCAGCCTAGAATGTTCCTAGCTATAACCATGGACTACGGTAAGCTCATATTGACAAGGATACAGAAATTACACAGGCTCCTGTGCTGAATATGAGTAGACATGGCCCTCAGTCAGATCAATGGGGTTTAAAGTTAATGGTATCAATATACTTTTCCCATATTTGGGAGCTACTGTGCCCTCCCTAATCCAGTTTCTAGTCCTATGCTCAACTCTGACACCACCTTCCCAGACAATACTTTTGTCCATCTGCATGTCAGTTGTCGGGTTCAGGCAAAAATGACTGAAGTCATGGGTCACATGGAATATACCTAAAATAGACTTCCTAGCATCTTCCCAAACAAAGGCCCCTGGTTTCATCTGAAAGAACAAGTCTTATGGAAGGCTACACGTCTTCCATATACATGCAAATGCTGGGCTCACTGCATGAACCACTGAGGCAGAACCCAACTGACTTCTGAGGGGGAGCTAAGCTTTGAAAAGGGCATGGTTTTTCAGATGGGGCCTTCACATTTACTTCACACTACAATGACTTCATTTTTCCCCCTCACAGTAGAAAAAACAGGCAAACTCATGAGACTGACATGATTAATAGATCCAGCTAATGGTGACTATTAAATCAGATACACTTTAGGAAATCTACAATAATTGTTTGAAATTGCTCCCTTTTCTTTTTAATTTTTTTATATTTATTTATTTCCTTTTGTTGCCCTTGTTGTTTTATTGTTGTAGTTATTATTGTTGTTATTACTGATGTTGTTGTTGTTGGATAGGACAGAGAGAAATAGAGAGAGGAGGGGAAGACAGAGAGGGGGAGAGAAAGACAGACACCTGCAGACCTGCTTCACCACTTGTGAAGTGACTCCCCTGCAGGTGGGGAGCCGGGGGCTCAAATCCAGATCCTTACCCCAGTCCTTGTGCTTTGTGCCACGTGTGCTTAACCTGCTGCACTACCACCTGACTCCCTAAATTGCTCCCTTTTCAATTGCAAATAAAAATAAAAGTCCCCTGGTGGCAAGAGAGGAGATTTTCACCTAATGTCTCCCTCCCCCTCATGAAGTTCCCTTCCATGCTGCCTCCCCATCAGTATAACGTCCCCCTCCCCAGGATCCTCCTTGTCCTATGTCCCCTGGAGAATTTGGTTCACCTTCACCGGCTTGGCACCTTCTTCATCAGAATTTTTGAATTCAATGCACACAGTTATATTTCGTGCCTGAAATCACAGCAAGGAAAATGGAAATTAACTTCCTGTTAAAAAACCACCCAAACACAATCTAAGTGCCTAAATTAGAGAGATTTTAATTAAATCTGATAAAAGTGGAGTAGTTGACTCTGCCCTGTGATGTTATCTATGGAAGCAGCAGAAGGGCATATAATAGAGAAGACAGAACTCATCTTGAAAGGGGACAGGAATGCTACTTTTATCTTTAAAAATCCCATCTCCTAGTTATGTATTTTTCCAATCTTTGGGAGCTATGCTCTTACCTGATCCAGCTTTCTAGTCCCATTCCCAAATCTGACACCACCTTCCCAGACAATACTTTCAGCCCACCTGCATGTTATCTGTTGGGCTCAGGCAAAAATCAATAAAGTCATGGGGTCCGTTGAACATACCTAAAATATACTTCCTAGCTTCTCCCCACATGAAGACCCTTAGTTTCATCTGCTCTATTCTTACCTTTAGGTTCCTGATAATTAAACAATTTGTTCTGCTTTATATCTTACTGCTTTTCAGTCACCAATTTGCAGATGCGACCATAACACTGTCATGACTTTCCTAGGCTGACAGCCTCACCAATATGTCCTGGAAACCCACCTCTGCAGATCCCTGCCCCACTAGGGAAAGACAGAAACAGGCTGGGGGTATGGATCCACCTGTCAACATCCAGGTCCACTGAAAAAGCAATTACAGAAGCCAGACCTTCTAGCTTCTGCACCCCATAGAGATCTTTTGTCCATATTCCCAGAGTGATAAAGAATATGGAGGGGATGGTACATGGAACTCTGGTGGTGGGAACTGTCCTCTTCTCCCACAGTCTTGTTAATCATTATTAAGTCATTTATAAAATAAAATATCCCACCTCCTGTTATCATGCTTGGTAACCTAAGTTAGGAAATGAATGACAACTACTGGATGGTTTCACTCATACGTGCAATATAGAGAAACATATAAATTTGTAAAAAAAAAATTTTTTTTTAAAAAAAAGAAAGAAAAAAAAAAAGAAGAAGCAGTTAATCCATCTCTAAGACCTTGGAAGAACTATGATAGTTACCCATGGAAAAATGGGTACTTTGGTGGCAGAGACAATTTGAATCTGTTACCCATATTATCTTATAATCATTGAAGTCAATGTCAAACCACTAACAAAAGAATCCCACCTCCCCCAGAACTCTATTATGTAGGGTTGATTTCAGAAAGAAGTACGAATGTCATAAAACTGCATTTCCTTAAAAAAAATTTCAGGTGAAAGTCCACATTTCCCTTATTTAACATTTTTTTAAATTTTAAAAGTGTATTTGTTTATTTATTATTGAACAGAGACAGAGAAAAATTGAGAGGAGAGAGAGATATGGAGGGAGAGAGATAGACACCAACACTGCTGATTCACCACTTAAGAAGCTTTCTCCCTGTAGGGAGAGACAAGGGGCTTGAACTTGGTTTCTTGTGCACTGTAATGTGAATGGTTAGTTAACCAGGTGCACCACTGCCTGGCCCCACTTATCAAACAGTTTCTCCAAAGGATCGTTTATTCCAAAGTGCTGACACACAATGGCTTACATTTGAACTTACAAGAAACAATTCTGCATTTAAAATTTTTATTTATTTTTACTTTTTAAATTTTTCTGATTCTCTAGAATAGAGAGAAATTGAGAGGAGACAGAAAGAAAGAGAGACACTTGCAATAGTATTTCACCACAAGTGACGCTTCCTCCCCTGCAGGTGGGGACTGGTGGCTTGAACTCAGGTTTCTCTGCACAGTAACTTGTGCCACCACCCAGCCCCGAAAATATAGATCTATTTATTTATTATGAAAGGAGAGAGAGGATCAGCGCACTGCTCAGCTCTTGTATAAAGAAGTGTGTGTGTGGGGGAGGGGGGGCTTAGAACCTGCAACCTCTGGAGCCTGAGGCTTTCAAGTTGGTACTCTAATAGGCTGAACTATCTCCCCAACCCAAGGGATCATTTCATTATGGTCTAAACAGGCTGAAGAGATTGAAGTCTCACAAACATATGCCATACCTTATTGAAACATTTCTGGCTGTCATACTTGAGGTGTTTGGGGTAAATGTAAACTTGATTTTTGTAGACTCTGTAAGGACGGCAGTACTTTGTTGAGTCATACACAAATTCCTCCACCTCCACTGTGGGTTCTGGCTGAGCCATCTCATTGAAAGGCTTGACAGGGATAAAGGACGATGTTACACAGTCTTAAGAAATCAGAAAATAAGGATTTGTCACTTAATATAGTTCTACTGAACTATACTTAACATATCTTTAAAATACACCCGTTCAAAATAGACACCCCAAATTTTGATAGCGACTTATATTCACTTCTGTGAGCATGAAACAGTTGTAGGAGGCAGGCATGAGAGATTACTAAATTCTATAATTATTAACAACACCATGTCTCAGAAACTGATAAATCTTTTAGAGTTATACTGTTTTTTTAAATTAAGTTTATGTCAAAAGTAAGTTTTAGTTAATTATCCTTAGACTATTCCAACCATGTACTTTAAAGATTACCATCATTTTTGCTACAAAATCTTAAAAACAATACAGACATTAATACATATTTCTATAGCCCTCTCTGTTACTATGTGATATATATATATATATATATATATATTCTTTTTACCAGCGATAACCATGGAGAAAAAGAATATAAATCTTCCTATTATTCCATTTTGTTCAATATGTGTGTATTCACATATATTCAAAGGTATAGAGGATTAAAGGATATAATCTATGACCTTGCTGGATGTATGATACATACCAGATAGCATATTAGACTGCCCTGAATATTCCTGTTTTATGACACTTATAGTCTGTCTTATGGATAAATAAGGAGGTCAGATTTTATAGAGGACAGTGAATTCCATTAATCCCAAACTTTATTCTATTTTGTTATATTTTATTAATAAATCAATGATTTTGTAATATTTTGTAAATATTAATTTTTGTTATATTTTATTAACAAATTAATAATTTGCCTACAGAGTTATCGCTGGGTCTCGGTGCCTGCACTATAAATACATGGCTCCTAGAGGCCATCTTTTCCATTTTATTGAGTAGAACAGAGAGAAGTTGAGAGAGGAGGGGGAGACATAGAGGGAGAGAGGAAGAAAGATACCCACAGACCTGCTTCGCTGCTTGTGAAGTGACCCCCCTGCAGGTGTGGTGACAGGGACTCAAATCAGGATCCTTGCACTGGTTCTTGTGCTTTGAACCATGTGCACTTAACCTGGTGCACTTAACCGCCCAGCATCCAATCCCAAACTTTTAAGAACCCCTGTTCTCAACTGTGTAATCAACTATCAAACCAATCAACCAACCAACCAACCAAAGGAAAACATTTAAGTGTTTAAAACTCTATCAGTAAGTTATGACGTCATTATCATACTTGGATATTCCAGAGGGATGTTGTCCACAGCAATATCCAAGCTTCCAGGAATGATTTGTGTCTTGCTTATTCTGTCAGCCCTGTGGAAAGATGCCAGCAAGGAAACACACAATGAACTATTCCATTCGTCAAGAGAAAAAAAAAAAGCAGTTAGTTGAAGATTTAAACTTTGATAAGAGTAACAGCAGAAACTTAAACAATCCTGGAACTGATTTAACATCACTAACTTTGGTTTGGAAAGTAAAATTTGTGGGCTGTTACAAATCAAAAATCAAAATCAGGGAGGGATTTTGAATATTTTAAATTTATTAGTACTTGCTTTGCTAGGGTATATATATCCATATCTTTTTTTTCCCCCCAAATACAACTGCAAATAGATTTTGCAGGGATCAGGCAGTGGCACACCTGGCTAAGTGTACATAGTACTAAGCACAAGGACCTACTCAAGAATCTGGGTTTGAGCCCCTACTCCCCTCCTGCTTCACAAGTGGCAAAGCTTCTGGGGATGCTTCACGAGTGGCCAAGCTGGTCTGCAGGTGTCTACCTCAACTCTCCCTTTCTATCTCCCCTTCATCTCTCAATTTCTCTTTGTCCTACCCAATAAAATGGGAAAAAATCTGGAGGCCAGAAGCAGTGGATCCATAGTGCTGGTACAGAGCCCCAGTGATAACCTTGGAGGCAAAAAAAAAAAAAAAAAAAAAGACAGAAAAGAAAAAGTGAGAACAGATTTTGTTAACCAAAAGTGTTTCTAGAAAGGAATTTGAAAAATACTCAAGAATACAGGCTTATGGAACTGAAAATGGGTGATTGTGGAAAACCTGAACTAAAAATTGTAATTTTTTCCCCCTAAGACAGAAAAAGAACATTGGGAAAATCTCCCTATTTAAATATTGAAGTTTCAGAAAACTCACTCATTCTCACTGCATACTAACAGTCGATTTTGTTCTGAATATATAAAACCAACTGATGAGAGACAGTTGTGATCGAATGAGAGTAAAGAGCAAAGGCTCCCTCACAAAGCAGAAGGCTAACATTTCAAGGCCGAATCCATCATCATGAGCAAACTTATCAGCATCCGATGTTGGATACACATAGTCTTCATTTAAATGCTGTGACCTTTATAGCTTTCTGTTTTGGCCCTCACTTTCAACTATCTCTTCCAAAAGCTTTTGGATAATGGGACCACTACAAACTGTTTGATTGACAATAAATATTTGTTCTGCAGTTTCAGAACATGACTCTAAAATTCCCCAACATTCCTCCTCAATATTGAGAGGTGTCTGTGTCCCCTTCCTCTGAATCTGGGTTCTGTGACAGCTTGAAACAGAAGGAGGAAAGAGAGAGAGAGAGAGAGAGAGAGAGAGAGAGAGAGAGAGAAAAGACTCCCAATTGCTCTCCCCTGCCACTGCCATGCTGGAAGAGACAAGATCTTCCCTCCAAGGCTTGCACAGTCTATGGACTCAGTAACATAACTTCAGTGGTTATTTTACACCACTAAGTTTTAGGGGATTGTTACACAGCAACAGACAACTATCTTAGCTCAAATGTTTCACACCGCCTCCACGAAATTCTGGCAATGGTACCCTTAAGATATCACTTAAACATATGTGAAGTCAACTCTAAATGCTTCCTGAAGGGAGTCTGAGTGTTTAAGAGTCAACTAATCAGACGAGTGTTTATCTTTCTGTAACAAATCAATAGCAAGGGTGCTGATGAAAGTAGTTTTGAAAGTATCCCTCAAATCCTACCTTCTATAATCTGTCACGAGTTTAATTAGGTCCTCTGTTGAAATCTTACTACTTTCTTGTCTATACAGTGGGGAAAATCTTGAGTCTCTGTCCACATTTCCCTGGTTGTCCTTAAAAACTGATCTGAAAAAAAAATACTTAGGTTAGTATTTGGATATTGTTTATGTAGTCATGTCTTTAAGTTAGCTGTGCTAATTCAATTAGCGCATGTATAACAGAAAAAAAAAATCTACTTTTACTTATGTAAAAAAATGAAAATACTTCAGACATGTGTTTTGTTTGCACACAATAGTTGTTATTTTTATTTCTTCTCAGCTTTGTATCCAAAACCATGCCCCCACCGCACATTGCGGTGCATTTATTGATGACGTCTCATATTTAGTAACCTATCAAAGCTTTGGAATCTTAGGGAAATAGAGGATGGAACACAAGTTATTCTTTTCCACCATTTTCTGAAAACGTCTTAGATCTGTGCAAGCCATCCCAAAATTTTAGTGGCACCATTCGAGTTGTAGAAAGAAAGTAAGGGAATACTTGTGGCTGTACGGGGTCAAACTCTTAAAACATTTCCATGGAGAGAGACACATGTAAAATGTGGAGGACCTGGTGTTAGAAATCTCCCAGTAGAGTTTGTGCCTTGTCAGCAGGAGGCTGAGAACCACAGGGAAGCATCATGGGAAAGGCTGCTCTTGGGTAGTGGAGAGGTCCTGACATCTCTCTCCTCTGTCTCTCAATTTCTCCTTCCTCTCTCTCTAAAATAAAGAATGAGAGATGCCCCAGGGAAAGCCATTCAATGGTATTATACAGGTACAATGTTGTGGGTTCATTCCCCGAGGCCACATTTTTTAGAAAGCTAAAACAGGGAACACCCCTACCCAAGTCAGAATTTTGTGTTAAATAAACGCCATTTACTTGGGTCACCTTCTTCGATCCACTTCAATGAAACTCAAATAGTTATTAATAATTAAAAAAATAAAAATATAATTAAAAAAATAAAGTGCTATGCATTTTACAAAATAAGTAATACAGTACACATGAAAGCCATTGCTAAAATAAAATATGTTCTAGCTGAAACATACAGTATTTTTGACCAGTTAGCAGAGTGGTGCCAGGCAAATTCCTGCTGACATACATAACATATTTAATGTTGGTTTTTTCCCTCTCTCAGTTCACCATAGTCTGTGTCTAGCAGGTAAAATCAGATGTATGTATAACTGATTTTTCTCTAATGTTAGAGAAATGTTGAATTTTTACTTCTTCTAACTCAAGGGCCTTTGCTAGAATACTCTTATCACTCTTGAAATTTATCAAAGACTTTGACACTCAGGCTGAAATGTTCAATTAAATGGATATCAACCACAGAAGAAGCTTTAATGCCGGAAATAGAAAAAACAGGCCAGAAATGTATCAAAATGATATCTTGGACTTCTTTAATGCTTCTTGTCATTTCTCTCCATTAAGTACTAAGTGTGAAAAAAATTCCTCATCAAACAACACTTGGAATAGTATAAATATAGTTAACTAAAAAGGCTATTTTAAATTTAAATATCATATAATTCTTTCGTTTGATATATAACATGGTGGAACCAATATAAAACATTGATGTTCCAAGTCTAGAAAGAAATAAACTGAGTTGAGCAGTAGTTTACCTTATTTTGTTTTTATAGAGATACTTCATTTTTTTAAAATAACAATTAAAATCTTATTAAGGGTATGCTTAGTATATCATAAGGCTGTCCTGTGCTCTAACATACTAAGCTATCCCACTGTCCTGAGCAACCATTTATTGTACAGTGTGTAAGGACCCAGGTTCAAGTCCCTGGTCCCCACCTGCCAGGGAAAAGCTTTACTAGTGGTGAAGCAGAGCTGCAGGTGTCTCTCTGTCTCTTTCCTTTTTAATCTCCCCTCCCTTCTCAATTTCTCTCTGTCTCTGTCCAATAATAAGTAAATACATAAGTACCAATTTAAAAAAGACTTCTTTTGCTCTTATCTAGCACTCTGTTCTGCAAACTGCTCACTTATATTGAACGAGCACAGTGTGGTGGAGAAATTCAGGGCTGACGCATTTACACAGATGGCTTCTGCAAGGCTGGGACACTGTGCCCAGATTCAAGGGTAGCAGTTGAGCAAGCATTAGGCAAGTCTCAGAATCAAGATAACCGGGGTGTGAGAGAATGGAATTCTGTGTTGCCTAAAAGGAAAAAAAGAAACTCTGGTTTTCCTGGAGGCTTTATTCATGAAAAACCTGGATAGTCATGTGTGGCAATCAGTGGACATAGTTTTGCGTCAATGGAAGAGGAAACATGAAAGCAATTTTCAGGCAGGCTACAAATAGGTTTAAAAAAATGAATGATCTAATCATTCAGCCACAAAATGACAGCCAGAAGGAATTGCAGTGGGAGACACTTGAGTTTTGATCACTGGAAGAAATTACACAGAGGTCGGACAACCCCACTTGCCTCCAGGGTTATCGATGGGGCTCAGCGCACGCATTACAAATCCATTGCCCCTGGCGGGAAATTTTTTCCATTTTTTACTGGATAGGACAGGAAAACTGAGAGAGGAGGGGGGAAATAGAGAGGGAGAGAGAAAGACATCTACAAATTTGCTTCGCTGCTTGTGAAGTACCCCCCCCCACCCCCCCCCCCACACAACCCCACAGGGAGCCAGGGACTTGAACTGGGATCCTTGTGCAGGTCCTTGCACCTAGTACTATGTGTACTTAAACCGGTACACCACTCACTGCACGGCCCTCAATAGCATTCCTTAGATCACAACTGTGGTCTAGCTTTTGTGTGAACGTACAGATTAACAGATACAGTTTTTATTTTAGTGTTATCCGGTTTAAAGAAAACACAATGGTATGGGCCAGTCCACTTAGAATGTCAAAAGACAAAACAAAAGAAATAAAAAAGATGACAGGCCTGGATTTAGGCAATAGTAAGTGCGGAGAATTCCACTTAGAGACTGCCGGACTAGCTTCGCCGGCGGAGACAGACGACCAGGGACTCATGGCTGAGCTGTACGCAGTATCTCTTTATTCATGCAGAACGCAGCACAATCTAAGCCAAACTAAACTAAACTAACTAAACTAAACTCACAATCCTGTCCTTATGTATATACTTGCCAAGTAGGGTGTAAACAGGATGTGATGTAGAGAGGGTGGAGTGAAAAGTGACTGGTGCAAATCAGGGTGTGACAAGGAGAGGGGGCAGAGCAGGCGAGAATTCTACCACTGAACCACCAATGCCCTGGAGGGAGGGTGGTGCTTGTTAACAGTGGTTTACGTAAATAGACCGCAGCTTTGAGTGGGATTAAACCAATGCCATGCAGGCATGCAGGTGCTTAGTTAACAGTGGTTATGTAAATAGAATACAGTGGTAAGCAGGGGAGATTAAACCAAATGAAACAGAAGAGGTTTTCAGAAGCAGAATTAGAAGCATACCAACAAGAGACACAACACATTTACAAGGGTTGACTTCTTCCCAAATGAATGAGTGTTGTGTGTAAAGTGCCATTCACATATATCTGAATATGTTCTCTTCCTAGGCATTCTATCCCAGTGATGATCCTATTTTGTTGTTGCTTATGCATAATGGAACTATACCTGTTGGAAAAAATAAGATCCAGCACCTAACTGACATGGGATTAAATGTTCTACACTGACTAGCCTCTGTGTATTACATCAATTGGGGCTGACTGGGAGGAAGTTAAAACGATCAAAAGAGAAGCTGTCAAGTCTGAGCTTTTTATTATCAGTTTATTTCAAGGGTCATTCTGTTTTAGGCTGTGCTCAAAGCTATGTTTTAAAACAAAGTGCAATCTAGAAGACATAATAGAGAATCAACAGTATTCAAAAGGTACTGAAGCATGTCGGGAAGCAGCTGGCTTATGTCAAATTGACATTAAGTAACAATGAGCCCACTGATTTGATCAATGATATTGAAGCTGTTTCAATTTTGTGATGGGGAAATCAAATTGTTCTCTGGATGGATTTTGTACTTAACTTTTTTTTCCTCCAAGATTTCTTTACTTAGTGAGAGAAAGAGTTAAAGAGAAAGAGAGAAAGGATCAGAATTTAAGAACATAGCAATGCCAAAGATCAAATTCTAAATCTCTGACAATCATACAAGCCCTGTGCCCAACTACTGGTCCATTTGATCACTAGATTTTGGACCTTTTTGGTAACTAAATAATCTCAAAGGCCTACAGTGAAATCTTTACATTTATGACATGAATTTTTCTCCATTGCCAGGGCTGTTCATGCAAATGTACGTCCATTTCTCTACACAAATTGATAGTGCAGATTGCTTCCTAACCGCCAGCCAAACCACCAGTTAGGCATCAATATAACATGGGGTTGTGGTTCTTTTGGCTTTCCTGTCCTAGACATAATTACTCCAATAGTTGATAATACTGTCAACCTCCCTAGGAACCCAGTCTTTCTTTGGTTGTTGAGATTTATTTATTTATTTATGAATTTATTTACTTACGAGAAAAATCAAGAGAAGAAACAGCTCATCTCTGTCACCTGCTTGTTCCAATGACTCAACCTACTATTGCTTCTGGGGCTTCAGACATCAAGGTGATGCTCTTAAATAGTTGAGCTATATGATTCCATCTATGTTTCTTCCAGAAAATTTTGCTAGACAATTTTCACGATGGTTACTTCTTTTCTTAGTGACTTAGGCTCTCTGACAACGTGTGAGTCTTTTATTTCAATTCATTCCCAAGATTCTCCAATAACCCAAAGATATTTGAAAGGGGAACTTACTGAAGTGATTCTGATGATCACGTGTGACTTTTAATAATGGTTACAGTGGAATAATCACTTGTCACAGTTGCTATATTTTGATGGGTATAAATCCATGCTCATTAATCCTAATAGTCAATAAGATATTATCATTTCTCTGCCATACATTTCAAAAATGAAGTCAAAACAGACCATAAGTATTTCCCCAAGTATACTTGGCCAGTCAACAGAGCTGAACATAACTCTCTAAAATAACTGCTTCTAAAACCAGAACAATGCTAGATCCTTACCAAGAAAATACATTCAAGCTGGTAGGTAATTTTGCTCTATTGAAATATCTTGCTTTTGCCAAGGACATCATGCCAAGGACATCATGCCCCTATTAATTTTCTGTGGGTGGGGATTTGAGAATATTTTTCAGTCTGTATGAAAAGGTTGGTTACTGAATTATAACTATCCTTTCTGTTGAACTTTACAACAAATAAAAACAGTTTAATTCACCATAGAAGGCTGAGTATGTCTAAACACCATCATTTTCTTATAGGAAATTCTGGCATTAGTTGCCCTTATTGGGAGGGGGAAAGGAAGAGAGATAAAAAGACATTTCTGGTCTATCTCTGCCCCAAACCTTTAACAGTGAGGTTACACTTACTGCCCATGAGAAGTGTGTTGTCAGTTACATTCTGTAGACTGATCCCTTGACACTCAAAGAAGAAACTTGCCTAGTTAAAAATTTCAGCCTAATCTGGAGCATGTTTGGGAGAGCCCAGTTCCCTTCTCCCTCACTACAGGACAGCTTGAGACTTGAAGACTGTGTGAACCTATCTGGTTTACAGCTCCAAAGTGATGCACATATTAGTTGGGATGCAATGGATCGACCTTCTCGTGGTGCATCCCAAGAGTACCCATTCATTGGGGAAACTGACGATCCTTCCTAGCCGACTGAATCCACATGGATCCCAGTCACTTTCAAAGCCAGCAACAAGCAGCTCCTGACAGCTTTCAACCTGACCTGTTGACTGGCTACGGAAGAAGGGCAAACGCTAGAAGAAGAAGTGGGTTCTGATAATGCTCACTGTTGGGTGCTAACAGACCTAACAAAGAACATAAAGCAGGTTCTCTCTTCCTTCTGAATTTTAAAAGTTATGCCAATGGGACAATGTTATCAACATTCTTGTTTTGAAACATTAATTAACCTTTTTTTTTCCCCTGACCTTTTCCCTTAAGTTTATGCCATGATCTTTTTCCTTTAAGAAACTGCTAGGGGTGGGTGGTGGTAAGAGTCTTAAAGCTCACAAGTTACCATGCGCTCATGAGGACCCAGATTCTAGTCCCTGATGCCCACCTACGGGGGAAGTGCGGTGGTGGCGCTTCACAAGCAGTGGCAGAAAGGGAGGTGTCTCTCTCCCTATTTCCCTTTGTTTCTATCATAATGAAATAAATAAATATTTAAAAAAATTGAAAATATTAGTCCAGATGCAAGGGAGTCAACGAATCCAAAAGTAGTTGATGTTTACAGAGAACCAAAAAGCAACTTCTGTCCTTTATGCAGATGTTATCTATCCCACAGGACGGCTCTGCTTTCAGTGCCCACATAGCTCAGTATTTCAATGACGCTCAACAGGCTTCGGAAAATCTGGATGTGCCGATCATTATCAAAAGCACTGGGAAAGTAAGTGATTAATCTCATGGCTTCATTTTTTTAAAAATTATCCCTATTTATTTATTAGATAGAGACAGCTAGGAATTGAGAGGGAAGGGGGTGATAGAGAGGGAGGGAGACAAAGAGACACCTGCAGCCCTGCTTTACCACTTGTGAAGCTCTCCCCCTGCAGGTGGGGACTGGGGGCTTGAACCTGGGTCCCTGCACATTATAACATGTGCACTCAACCATGTGTGTCACCACTCAGCCCCGTATGGCTTCATTTGAATATCCTTCTAATGACCCATGTTCTCCACGTAGATAAAACCATGCAGCCACTTAAGACTTTATAATCCTCTGACTACATTTTATGTCCATCTGTCTCTCAAGACTGACTTATGTCAGGGGCTTGTTAAACCAAATATACATTGCAAAGACGTTGGGGTTTGAGTGGATCTTACACAAAAACTGTAACATACCTGGGGCCACACACACATTGTGCACAACATAGCCTCAGTCTGTTAGGAGTTGTGATACTACCTTGTCTAGTCGAGTATATTATTTCTGGGAAGCTTAAGGTCTTTATGAACGTAAACACATCAGCATTCTTCTAGATGTTGGTATATCAAAGACAACAGTGCTCAATGGTGTTCAAATCAGAGGCTTCTAATTCTGAGAGTTTCTGGTGTGTGTTTCTATTGTGTTGGCTGCAATTGTTCACCTACCTGACTGCCCAAGCAAATGGCATGCGGTATTTCCCCAACTTGCTACAGAACTGCCTGTTGGACTTCAGTATCTTTTGTGCCAACTGTGGAAAAAAAATAAAAATAAATAAATTGTTTGGAATATCACTTTTGAAACTATATGTACAAAGGAGCATTAATAGGTAAAATATTGTTTTATATTATGGATAGAACCGGAGGAGATCATGCTATAAAATAGCTAAGAGGAGAAATTCTGATCATCTCACAAAGTGATATATATATAAATATATATATATATATTTTTTTTTCAAATGAACACAAACCCTTAGATTCTAGTCGTAGAACTCAAGTCACCAAGAGAGTAAGTGGGGAAGGACGTCAGGGTGGAGGAGATGCATGGGGGCTGGTGGAATGACATTGGCATTTTGGCGGTGGTTGGGCTATGTTAACACATATCATGAAAAGTTGTGAAGTTGTATCCCCAAAACATACAGCTTTGTGAACTCAATAATAACCAAAATATAAAGCAGAGTCATTACAAATAATCTTATCAACTTAGTGTTTCCTTTTTAAAATTTTTTTCCATTTATTTATTCATTTATTTTTTTCATTAGAGGTATAGTTCCTTAACACTTTTGTCACTAAGGGTCTGTGTCCCTACCTTACCCTTTTAGATAACCACTATAGCTCTCCCACAGTCTTAGACATGAGTTGACTTTTTTTTTTTTAACTCATAATCATGTTCAATTCTCTATAAATATTTCATCTTCTCTTTCCTTTCCCTAGGAGTTACTTAAATTTAAAATAGTTATCTATCTTACTTTTTCATTGAGTTGAACTTAAGCATTGTTTTCTTAGTCAATTGCACTTCCTTGTTCCTTGCTTTCAATCAGACTAATCTGAACTTTTCCTTATTGTTAATTCTTTATTTGTGGCTAAAGCTTTATCTACATTTAGAAGTAATTTCTACGAATAAATGTTCAAAAGCCAAAGATAAGCCAAGAATATATATATATATATATATATATATATATATATATATATATATATACTTTAAAAATTACCTGGTGGCTATTAATGCCCCTTGTAAGCCAATTATTTTGAGGGCCATACTCATCAAACTTATTAATTCACCATCAGAGCAATGTGATATTATTTTTGGAGAGCAGTGGAGATTACTTATAAAAATATCATTACCTTGTTGGAGTCTGGATTCTTAATATAAGGTTCCGCCCCACTTGCAATGTTTCCCGTCAGCACTTTCTCAATTTTGGCCACCAAAACAATTTCCGAATGTGGATTGCTTACAGAAAATATTGCCTATTTTCAAAGAAAATAGCTAATAAGTATTCAGGAAACGGCATTGAAAACATTTACAAAATTCCACTTTTTTAAAAGGACAGCTTTAAGGGAACTTAAGGCTGTCGGAAAAGTTGTCATGCACATTTGCACAGAAAAAGACATAGAAAGATATGTCATGACTTTTCTGACAGCTCAATACTTGGGAACTTGCTCATGTTACATGTGGCATCTATTGGTGAGAACAACACAACAATTAATGCCCCTGAAGAGTTAATAAAATTACAACCTGCTTTGGAAACTTTAGCCATTCCTCGGGAAATCCTTTGACATGAGGTTCATCTGATTGTCTGTGGGTGACAGTGTTTCCATTTTCCAAAGCCACAGAAGCCCCTGAAAGCATCTGCCTGACAGCTGTGTGGTTTAGGTCGACATGGAAATCTGCAGAAATCTTCCTGTTGTCTCTGAGGTCATAAAGTGCCACGCTCACAAAGAAAGGCTCAATCTGTGGGGAAAAGAATGGAGAGTTTTGACACAAAGTCATTATCCACCTACACTGTAACACAGAAGTTTCCAGAATTCTTTTTTCCAGGTGGTGAGTTAGACCTCAGTATTGTATTTCATTAGTTTCTTTATTCTTAAGTGATATTAGTCTTCCTGCCAAACATTCTCTTTTTTTCTTTTTTCTTATTTTTAACCCCTTTTGTTGCCCTTGTTTTATTGTTGTAGTTATTATTGATGTCGTTGTTGTTGGATAGGACAGAGAGAAATGGAGAGAGGAGGGGAAGACAGAGATGGGGAGAGAAAGACACCTGCAGACCTGCTTCACCGCCTGTGAAGCGACACTCCTGCAAATGGGGAGCCAGGGGCTCGAACCGGTATCCTTACACTGGTCCTTGTGCTTTGTGCCACCATGCGCTTAACCCACTGTGCTACCACCGGACTCCCAAGTATTCTCTTTTGTATGTTGTACTGCATGCATGCTCTTGCCATATAAAACTTTCTGTATTTCCTTCATACTAACAAAAAAAGTATTTTAGTGGCATTAGCAGTGCCACTCAGCCTGTTTCCTCTTGATCAGATCAGGTTATATTTCTTTTCACAATAATGCCCTGGATTGATGTTTGCTGTCCATGGTTTATTATATTAAGAATATACAAAGACAGCTCTCTATCCCACCACCTGTAATGTTCAGGTTGACATTCAGTCCATAGTGACATCTGCTGATTTTCTCTTTCACAGTCTCCATTTCTTCCTTGGCCTTTCTGGAGATATATTTTCCCACGTTCTGTCACTCATTAAACCCAACCTTACCAGTGATAACTCCTGAAGAAATCGAGAAAGTCAAAGCTACCAATGGTGATTCTTTTTTTCTTTTAGCTCCATCACTTTTCTACACACTAGTGGGGTTGGTATCTCTCTTCTCCCTAACATACTTATGCACTTTTGAATTTGTGTTCGGTATTGGCTCAAAGATATCTATTCTACTCAGTTTCTTACTATTATTTACTGGGAACTTCAAATTGCCCTAGGGGTTGGTTACTGGTTAGAGACACTCCTTAGGGTAGCTCTTAATTTCATTTACTTATTTATTAATATTTTAATTAATTAATTTATGCAAGAGATAGGAAGAGAGAGAAAGAACCAGATGTCATTCTGGTACATGTGCTGCCGGGGACTGAACTCCAGACCTCACGCTTGAGAGTCCATCGTCTTATCCACTGTGCCACCTCCCGGACCACATCTTGATCTTCATTTATTTTGCACACTTATCTTTTAAATCTTTTATTTATCTGTTTATTGGATAGAAACAGAAAGAGAAAACTAGAGAAGATGGGGACATGGATAAGGAGAGAGAAAGAGAGACACCTGCGAGCAATGCTTCATCGCTTGTGAAGCTTATCCCCTGCAGCTGGAGGTTATAGGAGCTTGAACCTAGATCCTCATGGACTGTAGTGAGTGTTCCACCAGGTACATCACCACCCAGCCCCATTTTCTGTACACTTGTTAATCCAAAAATGTTTGGGTTAATCTTGTACTTTCTATACCTCAGATAGAAACATGTAATTTCTTTTAGTGAGGATGACATTTAGAAAAGTAAGTATGAGTGCTTGTTATGCTCATTTATTGAGACACACACACACACACACACTACATACATATGTAGATACCTATATGCATATATACATGACATATACACAGAACATATCTACCATTGGCCCTTTATCACTATACATGAAGGTTTATTTATAAATGTCCTGAATTCATGTCAACACCTTCATTTTCAATTTAAATACTGAAGGCCTATATTAACTTGCTTGTTCATTAACCAATTTACTGTCTTCCCTTAATTGCTTCTTCTGCACCACTCTTCACAGTAACTCCCTATTCCCACAAGCCTAAGAGCAGATCACCTCTGTGCTTCTGGAGAGCTCTGCAATCACCCATCGTCTGGAGATTGGAGATGCTTATCCAGAACCAAGTCTCTGACCCTTCCCTTAACCTCACAGCACTGTGCAAGGAAGGGGTGGGAGCAGGGAGATACGAAGTAAAGGGAACATGGGGTAGTAGAAGATGGAAAACAAAGTCACCACTCTTGCTTGAGTTTTAAAGCAGAAGTAGGAATTAGCTAAGATGTAGTTAGTTAGAAGGGGCTTCTAAGTAGACTGGCTGTATAGGGTCAGAGCATTAACATGATATTGGAATGGGTAAAAACATTAGGATGTGTTTGTAGACATGAGAATCACTAAGAAGGTACAAGGGGTTGGAAAATGTGTTAAATAAGTATATATTGGCTATCTGGAGAGAAAGAGGCTCACAGGGGTAAAAAAAAAATAAGTGAAATAACTGTCCCCCAGGTTTGGGGACATAAATTATGTCACTAACATATAAGATAAAAATATGGGGTTGTTAGAAGTCATGATATATTTTCTGCATAGAAAAATGCATCATGACTTTTTTTCTTTCTTTTGAAAAATATTTTATTTACTTATTAGTGAGAAAGATAGGAGGAGAGAAAGAACCAGATATCCCTCTGGTACATGTGCTGCCAGAGTTTGAACTCAGGACCTCATGCTTGAGAGTCCAGTGCCTTAGCCACAGTGCCACCTCCTGGACCACTTTTTTTTTTTTACTGGTTTTTTTCTGGTTTACAGTCAACAGTAAAACACAGTACCTTGTATACGTGTAACATTTCTCAGTTTTCCACGTAACAATTCACCCTCCTCCAGGTCCTCTTCTGCCATCATGTTCCGGGACCTGAACACCCCCTGCACCCCTGGCCCAGAGTCTTTTACTTTGGTTCAATACACCAAACCCAGTATAACTTTTACGACATTATCACACTAAGATGAATTTTGGATGGCGCATTGAGAATAATTTGTATAGGTCATTCTATTGTGATTTAGTTACAGGTGTTCTGAGTCCAGCTGATAAAATTGGATTAAAGATTAGAGATACTGAAGATATGAAATAATTGGATTGACATACCTGAAGTGTTTCTGTATGTGAATTCTTGTTTAAGTCACAAGATGGTGGAGTGGAGTTTGAATAGTACCTGGGAAATCTCAACATCGGATAAATGTGGATAGGAGCAAACAGTTCACAAGGAAAATTGAAGAATGGAGAGAAATTTAAGAAAACAAACATTTTTAAATGCTGGGGGAGTTTCATGCAAATTGAAAAAGAAAGATTCAAGGGGCTGGGTGGTGCCACACCTGGTTGAGCGCACATGTTATAGTGCTCAAGGACTCAAGTTCGAGCCCCCAGTCCCCACCTGCAGGGGGAAAGTCTCACAAGTGGTGAAGCAGGTCTGTAACTGTCTTTCTTTCTCCTTCCTCTCTGTCTCCCCTAACCTCTCAATTTCCGGCTGTCTCTATCCAGTAAATAAAAGACAATAAAAAAATTTTAAAAAGAAAAAGATTCAAGAAAGAGGCAGGGAAGTGGCTCATTGGGAAAACTGTGTGATTTGAATGTTCAAGGTCCTGGACTGAACCCCTGACTCTGTGTGTGATAAAGAAGAGCACTTTCTTTCTAACAGAAAATCTAAATAAAGCCTTAAAAAATCAAGAAAGAACTTTCAACTAAAATAATATCAAATGCAACAAAAACTAGATAAGGTATTGAGACAGATATACACATGTATTCAAATAGCATGTTCATATTATATGTATATACACACATATATGTAATTACATACATACTATTAACTATAGACTTCTACAGATAGAATTTGTTAACAAAAACCAACACTTTTGTTTATGTTATTCAATTTCTAGCTGATGCCTATCATAAGTATTACTTGGATGAGAAGGTAAGATATAAAAGCCACCTCAAAACACAGTTAATATTGTACAAACTCAAACTGTGTATATTGCTGAGTATTTACCATGTTTTTTTTTTTTTTGCCTCCAGGGTTATTGCTGGGGCTCGGTGGCTGCACTGCAAATCCACTGCTCCTGGAGGCCATCTTTTCCCTTTTGTTGCCCTGGATGATTATTGTTGTTGTTATTGATGTCATTGTTGCTGGACAGGACAGAGAGAAATGGAGCGAGGAGGGGAAGAGAGAGGGGGAGAGAAAGACAGACACGTGCAGACCTGCTTCACTGCTTGTGAAGTGACTCCCCCTGCAGGTGGGGAGCCAGAGGCTCGAACCGGGATCCTTACTCCAATTCTTGCACTTTGCGTCACGTGCACTTAACCTGCTGCGTTACCTCCTGACCCCCAGTATATCACATTTTTAAATATGAACTAATATGGCTAGCCTCTAAAAGGAACATTAGTTTAATTATTTATTATTAGCAAT
This sequence comes from Erinaceus europaeus, assembly GCF_950295315.1. Classification (NCBI taxonomy): domain Eukaryota; kingdom Metazoa; phylum Chordata; class Mammalia; order Eulipotyphla; family Erinaceidae; genus Erinaceus; species Erinaceus europaeus. The sequence continues at coordinate 7,310,071 of NC_080168.1, forward strand.
ACCTGTTAGCTACCTTACTGTTGAAATAGAATTACACATACTAAATGACATCCAATTAGTTGATTTGTAGAAAGCTGAAGCAATTAAAAAGTAGTTTTATAGTTCACTAATTTATGCTAGTTTAGAAAAGTCTTATTTTTTGTTATGTATAACCTTCTAAAAGTTGAAAAATGTTAAAATTACATGGAAATAACCCAGGTAGGAATTAAAAAACACACTGAAGGTCACTGGAGAGAAAAAGTATTATTTTCCCTCCATTGTTGTATTTTGATTTTCATTTCTTCTTAGTGAATGGAAATAAATTACCTACCTTGAGACTCCATCAGGAATTAAAGCATGTACAAAGACTCATTTATTTCTTCTAATCTACCTTTTCAACTTAAATGTCAAATCTTACTTTTTGAACCACTGTTATTTCTCACTATATGCTTAATAAGGCACATTGAAAGCTTTACAAATTGAGTCACAGTTTTCTTCTGTTTAGAATTTTGTATTATTCTTTAAAAATATGAAAGAACCTCAAGTTTTAAATGCCACTCTACTGTGAAGCATTTATTTGTTTGGATTTTGGGGGCATCAATTTCTATTATCAGAGAAAAATATCTTACCCTCTAAAAACATCAAACTTGGATTTGGTTTTCCATTTACTGACTAAAAAAAAAATACATGCTGTCAAATATTGTTTTCTAAGAATGAAAGATTTCTTTCTTTCAAGAAGTCTTTTTGATCAGTCCACTCACTAAATAAAGTCTTTGTTTCATTAGCATCTTGGAGAACTATTTCAATAAATTAAAAAGAAGTTCCCTGAGTTAAATGCAGTAAGTTTAAGGATCACCACATTCATGAGAGAGAATCACTAAGAAAGGCAAAGATTTTTAATTTTATAAACAGTAACACTTAGTAAGAAATGGCTGTTGATTTGAGGTGAAGATGTTTTGTTAGTTTTTTTTAAATATTTTGCTAATAACAAAGCTATTCTTTTTTAACAGATTTTTTAAAATTATTTTTTATATTTATTTATTTATTTTCCCTTTTGTTGCCCCTGTGTTTTTTTGTTGTTGTTGCTGTTGTAGTTATTATTGCTGTTGTTGATGATGGATAGGACAGAGAGAAATGGAGAGAGGAGGGGAAGACAGAGGAGGAGAGAAAGATAGACACCTGCAAACCTGCGTCACCACCTGTGAAGCAACTCCCCTGCAGGTGGGGAGCCAGGGGCTTGAACCAGGATCTTTGTGCCGATCCTTGAGCTTTGCATCACATGCAATTAACCCGCTGGACTACTGCCCGACTCCCAAAAGCTATTCTTTTAAAAAATATTTTAATTTAATAGAAAATATGTCCTATTTGATATAAGCTCTCACATAAAATTGCCATTTTAAAAATCTAGTTTAAAAATCTATCCACTAATAAAAAACTGAAGTCATGCAATTATTTCAGCTTACTATATAATTTTTAATCACTGAGAATTTTAAAACCAATCTAAATGATTTGAAGAAAGTAGCAAAGTATTAATTTCTTTTTTTAACCATACCATATTAAAGAAAGTGAATTGATTTGGGGCTACAGAGAATGTGTAACACAGTCGGATTTACATCATTCACAAACTTAATTTCTGTAGGTTTCACGGAGTCAGCCTTCCATTTTTCCATTTGTTTTCGTGGCATTTTAAAGATGAACATGAACATGTATGGGGAATTTTTTAAAAAAAACTATTAGAACAAATTTTCTTTTATGTAAAAATGTGTATCAACATGATCTTTTAACGGCAATAACTCTATTCTTTGAAAGTGTAGTTTCTGGAGGTTGAGGATGTAGCTCACTGGCAAAGGTTATACTTTTCATGTATGAGGCTCTGGGCTGCATCACTGGAATCACCTGCCCTCCCCCACCTCAAAAGATTGTCCATTTGTCCATTCACTCATTCATTCATTCACTCATTCATTCATTCATGCATGCATGCATGCATGCATTTGAAATTGCTACCAGGGCATCTGAAATTGCTACTCAGTGCCAGCACGAAAAAATCCACAGCTCCCAGTGGTCATTTTTTTCCCTTTGTTTTATTTGATAGGACAGAGTGAAATTGAGAGAAGAGGAGGAGACAGAGAGGGAGAAAGAAACAGGATACATTTGCAGTCCTGCTTCACTGCTGGTGAAGCATCCCTTCTGAAGGTGGGAGCAGAGGCTCAAACCCTGGTCCTTGCACGTGCTAGTATGTGCACTTAACCTGGTACACCACCACCTGGCTCCCTATCCCTCAGAAAAAAAAAAGATGGTTTTTAAATGTTGAATCAAGTATAACACAAATGAGAAACAACAGACACATACAAAGTACTCTAGATAAACTTATCCTCTGATATGACTAAATGGGTTTCCTGAACTTGACCATGTTCTACTCAGTGATATTGGCCCAAATACAGTCATTCAGATTCTGAACATGGGTTTTAGCACAAAGAGAGGAATCCACGTGGGAAGAGTCATGTGTTTCTGACGTTGGAAAGAAAAGCCGATTGTCTGTCACGTTCCATTTTTATGTTGGATCTTTTAAATCACAGTAAGGATGTGCCTGATTAAAATCACATTTATTTTTATTTTAATAGGATGATGAAGTGACATGACAATTTGGGCTACATTTTCCTGACATTTCCAAAGACTTTCAGGAACCAATTTCTTGTAAGTTGTCCCTCTCTGGGTTATGTTTCTCAGCTTCTCAGTACCATTTTACACACAGCTTTTTATTTTTTTAATTTATTATTTTTATTTATTTATTATTGGATAAAGACAGAGAGAAATTGAGAAGGGAGGGGGAGGTAGAGAGGGAGATAGGCAGAGGGACTCCTGCAGCCCTGCTTCACCACTCATGAAGCTTTCCCCCTGCAGGTGGGGACCAGGGGCTTGAACCCGGGTCCTTGCACATTGTAAGGTGTACATTTAACCAGATGCTCCACTGCCTGACTCCCAATGATGACTGTTCTTCTCTTAACATCATGACCCAAACTTCCTTGATTTATTATTTATTCTGTACCCTTTAGCTACTTATCTACTCGCCCTCTAATGCTACATTCCTGACCCTTTTTCTCTATACATATAATTTTTCTTTCTTTTTTTTTTTTTTTCTTCTTTTTTTCCTCCAGGGTTATTGCTGGGACTCGGTACCTGTACCAGGAATCCACTGCTCCTGGAGGCTATTTTTTTCCCTTTAGTTGCCCTTGTTGTTTTATCGTTGTTGTGGTTATTATTGCAGTTGTTACTGATATCGTTGTTGAATAAGACAGAGAGAAATAGAAGGGGGGGGGGAGAAAGACACTGTACATATAATATACACATTCCTAGATGATTTCCGCCAGATCATTGCTTACACAAGACTTACACATTTATATTTCTCCATTTACTCCTCTCCATCATTTTCCCTCCTTCTATCTGAATTTGCCCTGTGGACATCTCTATTTAGATGCCTAAAAGGTTTATTAAGTTAACAGGTCTGGAACACACTTTTTGATTTGTATCCCTCTAATATGTTCTTCCTTCAGTCTAAGCAAATCATTCAGAGTAAAAGGAACCCCTCACACATAGACGTGCTCAAAGCAAAACCCAGGAACTCATCCTTGAGATCTCCTTCCCCAGTGTCTGCACGCCCCATTTGTCAGAGAAACTTGTCAGTTCACAAAACAATAGTCAAAACCCTCTAATTTCTGTCTTCCCCAGCTCTGTCTCAACCCGTGGTACTCACTTCTTAATTGCTCTCTCTGGTCAACTCTTGCTTCCCCCAAATCTCTCTTCTGAAGGCATTTTCAAACCGGAAGTTAGATCACGTCATTTAAAGGGTTGTTTCCTTGACTTTCCTCCATTCGCACTTTCGATAAATTCAAAATTCAAACTTCACCACAACTGTCAAGACGCTAGAAATTCCTCTCTTGCACAGCTTTTTCATCTCATCTTTACCTGCCCTCCCCTTTTTGATGAACTTTCAGTCCCTAGAATTTACCAAGACATACCTGCTTTAGTGGCTCTGTACTTCCCCTTTCTTCTGTTGGGATGTTTTTCCCTCATCTTTTTTTATCTTTTCTTACCACTTAGGACTCTACTCAGATACAGTTTCTTCAGAGATATTTCCCATGGTCACCCTACTGAGAGCAAACCTTCAGGCTCCCTTGTATCACATCTCTCTATATTGACTAACTGTAAAGAATTTGACGTGTGTATTTTTTTCTTACTCTTACTTAATCTTTTTTTTTTCTTTTTCCCCAAACGAATCTAATCTTCAAGAGGTCGGGGACCTTGTTCTTTTGTTCCTGGCTGTTCCTTAGAACCCAGAACAATCAGTATTGTGAATTAATCATTTGCTAGATAATGAATCAACTTGAGCTCACCTATTTTCATTTTTTAGTAGTTATTTAATATTGATTTACAAAACTATAAGATAACAGGGTTACAAGTCCGCACGATTCCCACCACCAGAGTTCTGGATTCCCATTCCCTTCACCGTAAGCTCCAGCAGTTCTCCCAATGTTGCAGATATGAGTTCACTATTATTTCTACAACTATCTGTCTAGATTTGCATATATTTGCCTTCCTTTTTTTTAAAGGTCCTATTTTCTCTTCCTTTCCAAGTCACACATATTCCTATCACTACATTCGAATGTCCCTCCCTTTTTCCTTCTCTGTCTCCTATTTTCACTCTTAATGTATCAGTGCACAAATTCAACTGCACAATGTGAGAAAGTATCATTTATGGGTAATGCCTTACTGATGACACATTTAAATTTTAGTACGTCCTCAAGCATCTTATAAGCAACACAATAATATCAATGTTCTTCATGCTTAATATTTATAAGTTTCAGATGAATTTCCCATGTATTCAAATAACAAAATTCTATGAATCATTCTAGATGCCCCAAACTAAGCACTTTCCCTAGATTACTTCATCTCATCCCCATAGAGTATTGGAAATAGTCACTGCTATTATCATTCTCATTTACAGAACAGCATGGCACAGCTTATCAGTGGAAAAACCAGGTATTAACCCAAGAGAGGTTCATGTCAGTTGCTGCTCCTCTTTAAATTTTAGGTCCAGAGAATATACTATGACACAGAAAAGGAGGTGAAAAGTTAAGGGGTGACTGAAGCCTCAAGGGCAGTTAACACCTTCTGTTTTGAAGAGTCTGATCCTTTCTATCAGTTATTTACCATCACAACTAACAAGACTGGTGTCACTACATTATACAAAGAGGTGTGTGTATGTGTGTGTGTGTGTGTGTGTGTCAATTACACACACACACACACACACACACACACACACATATGCACTCTGCAGAGTAAATATCATGATTTTTCCTTTTAAAAGAGAGTACTGCTCAGTTCTGACATATGGCGGCACTCAGGCTTGAGTCTGAGTCCTCACACGTGCAAGTCCTGAACTATCTCCGTGATCCTCAACTTCATGCTGTTTCTATCTCCTTTTTTTTCCTTTTAATGTTTTTTCGTATTTTTAAAATTTTTACTTACTGGATAGAGACAGTCAGAAACCGAGAGGAAGGGGGAAGACAGAGAAGGAAAGAGTTAGAAAGACATCTGCAACCCTGCTTCACCATTCACAATGCTTTCCTCCTACAGGTGGGGACCGAGGGCTCGAACCCATGTCCTTGTGCATTGCAATATGTGCACTCAACCAGGTGCACCACCAACACAGCCCCTGTTTCTACCTCCTAAAGCAAATGTGGTGTGATCTGTATCCTTTTCCTGAAAATAAGGTTTCTTTTTTATAGTGAAAAATGATAACCTAAAGATACAAATTAGAATAGAGTACTTTCAGAAAGAATGAAAGACAGTATGCTACTATAAGAAGTGATTCTTACTTATGATAAAAGCTGAGTAATTTTTGTCTTCTTTATAATTAATTTTTCACAGTGTGTATGGTCATAAAGTGAGCCCATCCCTGACAAACACTTCTAAGTAGTATATAGCACTGTCCCCCGAGAAAAAGTTATCACGAGAATCCATTTGGTTGGAAAAGGAATCTTGCAGTGATGTACTGATCTCTGTGGGGCATCCCCCAAAGACAGCAAATAACTCATTTTGACTATAAACACGTACTGATTGAGCCTCTACGCATTTAATTTTATCCAGTTTGATTTTACTTGATGTCCTATTTAGCCTTGTCTTAAGCAGTAAAAGCTATGGAATCATGTGGGAGATCTTTATTATCCAATATCCCCTCAGTCATAGCAATATTAAATGAAAATATCAGTTGAATGCCCATCCCAGGCATTATGATGAAGATATAAAGAGAATCCCTTAGGGAACTCTGAATCAACATGCTGACATCATGGAAAGAATTCTAGGGCACCGTCCTTTCTTTACTGAAGAGCGTTTGATGGTAGTGTATTGGCAATCCCATTTCAGGACTTTTTAACAGGTGGAAAATTGCTGTTACTTTTAGGGGCCAGGCAGTGATGCACCTGGCTGAAGCACACACATTACAGTGTGCAAGGACCTGGGTTCAAGCCCCTGGTTCCCACCTGCAGGGGAAAAGTGGTGAAGCTGGGCTGCTGGTGTCTTTTTATCTCTCTCTCCCTCTCTATCTACCCCTTCCTCCTTGATTTCTGGCTGTCTCTATCCAATAAATAAATAAAGATAATTAAAGGAAAAAGAAAAGAAAATATTTATTTAAAAAAATAAAAGTGCTGCTGTCACTTTTTATATTTATTTTTCCTTTTGTCGCCCTTGTTGTTTTTCATTGTTGTTGTAGTTATTATGGTTATTGTTGTTGATGTCGTCATTGCTATATAGGACAGAGAGAAATGGAGAGAGGAGGGGAAGACAGAGGGGGGTAGAAAGACAGACACCTACAGACCTGCTTCACCACTTGTGAAGTGAGTCTCCTGCAGGTGGGGAGCAAGGGGCTTGAACCAGGATCCCTACGCGGGTCCTTGCGCTTTGTGCCACGTGTGCTTAACCTGCTGCGCTACTGTCCGACTCCCTACTGCTGCCACTTTTACACACTGCCACACTCTGTTGTGCAATCAGTGCCTGGACTTACCCAGAACAGGCAAGAGTATATCAGGATAGAGTGATGTTGATGGACAGGAACAAGATGTAACTGAAGAGAAACTTACATTGGTTATCGGATCATTTTCATTCTCTGTAACGCATCCCTGAAGAGTGAAGTTGAGAGCTTTGCAAATGATCATGATTCTCTTGGCAGCTTTTTCTTCAAATGGTTTGACCACATATTCAGAGTCTAAAAGATCCTTTTTCTGAAGTTTCAAGGTCTGAAAAACATTTTGAAAGTTTTAGTCTCCAAAAGGCTCTATGAGAAACAAACTGTAACTCAAGCCACAATTCCACAGATCAAGTTCACGTCTGCACAGAAATACCCTTGACTTACATCTATATCTGGATCCAGAGAAAAGAGATTTAGCCTCTCCATGCTTCGAGTTGTTCTGACTGATTCTTCAGTTTCTGTGAGGTACTACAGAGAAAATGGTGTAAATTCTTGGTATCTAAATAAACAGAATTTTCCGTCCAGTTTTACCCATAGAGCCAAGAAGTAGCTCCTGGTTATAATCATTGCTTTAACAACATTCATTCCCACTCTCAGCAAATTTTACTAAAAATGTGCTTTAACTTTTGAGTGCTTTGTGAATGTTTAACAAAACACTCAGGTTAACAGAAGTGTTCTGAAATAAGAGTCTTCTAAATGCTGAAAGAGTACATTTCCATCACTTGCTTTAACACAAAAGCATTAAACTAGCAAGTAATTCTGATTTATTTGCATAGAAAAAGGTCAACTTTATTACTTTGGTGAAGTCTGGGTGCAGGCTATTCTCTGAAGAATCTGTTTCCTCAGGTGAGTATTCACAAGCGGCAGAGTTATCCAGTGAGTCTTGAAAAGATATATCAAAACGGGTTAGGAAAGGATTCTCACAGGTTACCTATCTGTGACAAATCAAGTCTGTGACAAATCAAGGCTGGGCCAGACCCAACAGTGATGAGGGGTGGCTGTAGGTGAGAAGAAGCTTTCACTGTGTTCTGGCCATGGTAGACCATGGAGATCATGGTGGATCACATGGGCAGAGCTCTGGAAATTAGACCCTTACATGACAATTTCTCGTTTCTTTCCACGACACTATTCTCTCCACTCTCTGCCAATATGAACTTTGGACACTTAGAATAGTAATTTTTATCTGGGGTTATGGAGTATTTGATTAAATATAATAAAAATGAATAAAACTCAAAATTCCCCTCCCATCAAACACACTTTTGATACTACTAACAAAATGACTCCCAACATCATTTTCTGGGTGTCAATGAATCATTGCCAATCAACGAGAAACTGAACCTATTTGTGGTGGCCCTCACTCTTTGGTAATAAATAAATAAATAAATAAATAAGTAAATAAAATAAAAGTCATGCTTCCAGGGTGATTCCTTAGAGCAACCAGCTCCAGTAAGAATAGATCAGATCAAGGGGCTGGGTGGTTGGTGCACATGTTACAGTATGTGTCTCTCTCCTTCTCCATCTCCTTCTTCCCTCTCAATATCTGGCTGCCTCTATCAAAAAAAATAAATAGAGTTAATTAAAAAAAAGAAAAAGAACAAATCAGATCTGATAGTTGCCATAGTCACTAAAAGCATAAATGAACCAAGCAAACAGGTTGCCATTGGGAAGGGAGGTGGGAGCAAGAGTCTCACCCAGCCCCAGATCCGTGAGCTCTGTGCTCCTCCTTCCTTGGAGAGGTCCCTCAGGACTGATTTGGAGGATGCGGTTGAGGGTGTGGATCCACTCATCCATGTCTGACTCGGTTTCCGCTGCCAGCACAAAGTAAGTCAGGTCATTCATTTTCAGTTCAAAGGCATACTTTCTTAGTCTGTTGTTCTGCAGTATAAAAACAAAGGGGAGGGGGAGGTTTGGCGGAGAGAAAAGACACAAGGGGGTGAGAAATATTTCTTCAAAGGTTGCTGTCCCAATATCTTTCTGTATAGAGAGAACTCCCCGAATAAGACAAAGATCTAGGTGAGTATAAAGCATTACACTTGCTTTCTTTAAAAAAAAATGTACTGGGTGTATTTTTATTTAGGATTTTTGTTGATTGGATGAACATGTTGGCTCCCATGCTTCCTCATCAGGTACATGAGTGGGTTCTATACATCTTCCAACAGCTGCTTTAACGTGCTCCCTTCACTTTTTTCACCTCTGATTTATTCACGTCTGAACTCCCAAGCAGGCATATGGCTTCATTAGATTCAAGGGACAGCGTGATGTGTGAAGGTCATTAAGAAGCTCTATGCTGCCTTACTACCCAAATAACATTTCTTAGCACAGATCATCATCTACCTTTCAACAGAGTCAACGAAGTGGTCATGACTTTCTAGAAAGCCCATGTAGCCTCCACTTTGATTTCTTTTTTCCCTCATCAGCCACTGTTTTTTTAGTCATTTCCACTGATGCTCCCTTTTATTTTTTTGATTACCTTTACTGCTAGCCCTGGGTCTGTTTTAGACTCCTGCCTTTCTCACTGGGTTCAGTGATGCTAAATGGTGTCTTGCATCTACCTTGACAATCCACTCCCTTTCACTGGTTCCAGTTTCTCCATCGCCTTCTCGATTTTTCTCTAACTTGCTTCTTTCTTTGTATTTTGTGATGAACACAGGAAACATTGTGCTGGTTCCCTTGATGTGCCCCTGCCATGTGCTTTGTTGCTGCCATGGCACTACAAAGAAACCCATCACCACATCACCATTATACACTTAGCATAAGGTTTGCCTCATGGGAACCTGGGAAACTCACACTGACTACTTCTACCTCAAATGGAGTCATACTTTCTTAGGTAAACCTTCCTAAGTCCCCAGTTATGACAATGTTCTTTTATTGATGGAGCATGGCCAACAATGGAGGATGATGTTGTGATTCATTTCCTCTGTTTGTTTTGACCACTATGGTTCTCTCTCATGGTTTCACCTCCATGAGGTCAGGTCAGTTTTGCTCATATCTACACTTCCCATGTTCTGGGTTTAAAAGGAATCATACTTTGTGAATGCAGTGCAGAGGCTCCTATTTTAGGGACACAGACCTTCCTAGGGAAGAGATGAAGGGATGCTGGAGGGGATACAGAACTTAAAGACGTGTGCAGAGAAATTACAGTGGGCTGACATAACAAGGGATCACTTTAGATTGGCCTAGCAAGAGACATCACAGTTGAAATCTACGCATTGTCACGGCAATGCTATATATACCTGCCAAGAGAAAAAGAAATGTAAATTCCAAAGTGCAAATTTCCTTCAAAGACATAAGCTATTGTTGTGCAATCCAGGGTGACTGAAAGAATAACTAGTGACATTCTGTCCTTAATACACCCCCAGGTAATTCTGATGAAAAGATTCAGCTCTTATCCAAACTGTCTTAAAGTCTTTGGAGCACCCACAGCTATGATAAAGCAAGTCTAGTACTTAGGATGAAAATTTGAACTAAGTAAGGTGTCTTTGGGGTTTACACTGTGTGTGTGTAGAGGGGAGGGTAGAACCACAAAGCCTTCCCTGACAGGCCTTAATGATTAATCATTCAAATATGAAATTAGGAGAAAGATGCACTTAAAATTTACATAAATGCACTGAAGGTGCATAAAATTAAAACACAAAAATTTGGTTTTTTTTTTTTTTCTTTTTTGCCTCCAAGGTTATCACTGGGGCTTGGAGCTGACAATATAAATCCACTGCTCCTGGTGGCTATTTTTCCATTTTATTGGATAGGACACAGAGAAATGAAGAGGGAAGAGGAAGATAGTGTGCGCGTGCACGTGTGTGTTAATTAGAAAATCAGTGGCTTCAAACATTAGTATGCCAAATGAACATCTATATAACAGCTTGCTTAATAACGTAAAATATTTTATTTCATTTTCTTATTTTTATCATTGCCACGGCTTCACTGGTCTGTGTCCACTTTTTCCAACAGGGTCATACAGAAGGAGGGATCTCACAGCACTGAAACTTCCCCCAGTTCCCATGGCACATATGTCAAAAAAGACACCTTTGTAGGGGAACTATTTGACTGGCAAAAATAAAAATACTTAAAGTTACTTTCTTCTCAGGAACCCTCCAGTCCGTGTGTGTGTGTGTGTGTGTGTGTGTGTGTGTGATGAAGGAGGTTCATAAAACAACTTGTGAGTGCACTGACACAGATGATAAGATGGCAGAGGATAGATACAGTCAGAGAGACAGGCTTTCTTTCATAAACAACAACAGGAACAACAAATGGATACTTAGGAAAGAACTAGAAATACCCACAGATGGAGTGTTGTCCTGGAACTAAAAAGATTCTGCTCGAGGGAGCTGGCAGGTGGCTCACCTGGCAGAGTACACACGTTATTATGCACAAGGACGTGGGTTTAAGCCCCAAACTATTATATCATGGCAGCACTTGCAACAGGAGAATCTTCACATGTAATGAAATATCACTCTTTCTCCCTGTTATTCATTCTCTAGTTAAAGAAAAAAAAAATGGCTACAGATAGTAGAGTTATGTAGGCACTGAGTCCTATTAATAACCATGGTTTCAAAAAAAAAAAAAGAATCTGCTTGACAAATTTGATATAAAGAATAGGCAGAGAGATGCAAAGCTGTGTTGGGTGCTTCTGTCAATATATCAGATACCAACCCACCAATTGTGAGTGGATGGAGCTGCAACCTTCTCTCCTTTGTAATGTCCATGCCAAGAAAACTAACGCTATTTTTTTTGAAAGAAAAAACATTACAAAATAGAAACAAGACTTGATTTTTCAGATCACATTCTGTACTTCAAATACACTGAATGTAGCTGCCAACTAGAACACTATTTAAAAAATATTTTTCAAGAATCTGAGCTAAGTAAAGCAAGAAGTTGTTTTTGAAAAAAAATGGGACCTCTCTCACTGAGATGAATATTCTGCTTGTAAAACCTCAGAAAAAAATTACTTATTTTCTATTTCGAATGAAACAAAACTACTTGCAGTACAGAGGAGCTTATGTTGGGGCAGATTAAGATGCCCAAGTGGTTTTCTAGCTCACTTTCTCTAATCTCCAAGATAATGGCATCTAAAACAGCAGAAAAGAAAGAACAAAAATAGAAAATCAATTGGGACATCCTAATAATCTTCAAATGCAGTTGGTAAGTCATTAAAATGGTAATCAGAAGCAATCTATTCCCCATTTAGCTTTCCAACTTTTCCTCCGTTTCTTTGGGACCGGCATCTGCTGTAGCCAAAACAACTGCTTTGTTCACTCAAGCTCACCAAAGCCCACTGACAGGACATCATAAATAACTGGAAACTGAATGTCTTCTAATGCTTTATGATGTGTCTAACGTGTTGTAGCAAGCTGCTCTACTTCTATAATAAACAGCTAGAAAAGTTATACAGTAGAAGTTCCAAAAAAAGTCACCAAGGCAGTGGATGGTTGAGTGGAGAAGGAAGCTGCTTACAAAAACTATCCATTATACAGCTATCAAGAACAATGAACCCACCTTCTCTGACCCATCTTGGACAGAGCTAGAAGGAATTATGTTAAGTGAGCTATGTCAGAAAGATAAAGATGAGTATGGGATGATCCCACTCATCAAGAGAAGTTGAGAAAGAAGATCTGAAAGGGAAACTAAAAGCAGGATCTGACTAAATTGTAAGTAGGGCACCAAAGTAAAAACCCTGTGGTGAGGGGTAGACATGCGGCTTCCTGGGCTGGTGGGGGTGGGGGTGGGTGGGTGAGTGGGATGGGACATAGTCTTTTGGTGGTGGGAATGGTGTTTATGTACACTCCTAGTAAAGTATAGTCATATAAATCACTAGTTAATTAATATGAGAGGGGGAAAATTAATTGTATGTCTTGAAGTTTTTAAAACACAGACTGAGTCTTTTTAATATATAGGCTGTGTAGTTGATATGTGGACTCTCTCAAAAGCCTAGACCAAATAGATCAGAAGCAACCAATGGCACAGCTACATACAAGATACTGGGTACTATACAGCAAACTCTAACAAAAGGACTTTTCAAAGTGAACCCAATTACCAAATAATGTGATGATAACATTAACTATCGATTGTCTTTTTGAACCCTAAGACAACAGGAACCTCACATCTCCACTATAGAGCCTATATTTCCCCCAGTCCTGGAACCTTAGGATAGGGCCCACTTTCCCGTATGCCTCTCCCAATCCATATCAAATAATATTGCATCTGCCAATCACAACCTAATCAACACAACGATTGCCACCTCAACATGCTTCACTTCAGACTGTGTCCAGAGACTTCACGTGTGAAATGACAACCCTTCAGCTTCATTACTCGGGTGAGACCTTTCCTTTCGTAGTATTCTCTAATTCCATCCCAGGTGGTTCACTTTCTAACAAAGTCCCAAAACCTAGATATAGACCAGGTTCTGTGAGAGAGAGCATATGTTCACATGTATCCATAAACTAGTGCAAAATATATACCTGAAAGCAGAAGTACACTAGAGTTTGCAGTGAGTACCCCCCTAACACTTCCTCTCCACTATTCCAAGCTTTGGGTCCATGATTGCTCTACAATTTGTTTGGCTTTGTATGTTAACTCTCTTTTCAGTCACCAGGTTCCAGATGTCATCAGGATGCCAGCCAGCCTTCCCTAGACTGAAGACCCCACCAATATGTCCTGGAGCTCCGCTTCCCCAGAGACACACCTTACTAGGGAAAGAGAGAGGCAGACTGGGAGTATGGACCGACCAGTTAACGCCCATGTTCAGTGGTGAAGCAATTACAGAAGCCAGACCTTCCACCTTCTACAACCCACAATGACCCTGGGTCCATGCTCCCAGAGGGATTGAGAATGGGAAAGCTATCGGGGGAGGGGGTAGGATATGGAGATTGGGTGGTGGGAATTGTGTGGAGTTGTACCCCTCCTACCCTATGGTTTTGTTAATTTATCCTTTCTTAAATAAAAAATAAATAAATAAACTATCCATTATACCTACTGCCACTGTACTTTAAAGCTCATTTGATACACTTTGCTGGAACTAAAAAAGAAGTTTAAGAAGAAACACCCACAGCATCTCTTAGTTTCGGGGACTGCCATCAATGCAGTCCTTCCCATTCTCTGAATATTTAGTCTCCCATTCAACAGACACTTACTGGGTACTCTCTATGTGCTAGGTACTCAGCATCTGGAAAGAAATTCAGAGAAAGTGCTTGTCCTCCCTGAACTTATATCTAGATATTACAGTGTCAATAGACAAATAAGTAACAGCATAGGGACATCATCACACTCTAGTTGAAAGAAGAATAAGTCAACTACCATACAGTATATCCCTCATAATCTTAAGTTTATTTGATAATTTTCAAATTGACTTATAGGCATTTAAAAACTAGTCAATAGGGGACTGGGTGATGGTGGTCTGGTGGAGCGCCCATGCTACAATGCACAAGAACCAGGTTCAAACCCCCAGACCCCACCTGCAGGGGGAAAGCTTTTTGAATAGTGAAGTTATGTTGCATGAGTTTCTCTGTCTCTCACCCACTCTATCACCCCTTTTCCTCTTGATTTCTGGCTGTCTCTAAACAATAAATTAATAAAGATAAAAAAACTAGTGATAATTATAAGTGCATTGTGACAGTGCATACTTTAGTTATTTTTTTTCTTTATTCTGTTCCCTTTTATATGGTCATGATAAATAAGTCCTTGCTTTGACCACTCATATTTGCTTATGCCATCAACAAACTTTTGGAAATCACAGTTTATCTGAATTATTTCTGTATATGTCAAGAGTAGTTGATTTTTAAGTGTATAGAAAATTAAATGTAGGAATCACTTTACAAGTAATTAACCAGAAAAGTAATTTCTACACTGTGTATTTAGTATATATAAGGTCATGCAGTGATGAACATAATTTTATTCCTGCATATGTTATGAGACCCTATTGCTTGAGGTGTCTCACTCATCTTTTATTTGCATATGCCATTCTTGTTCTCCCCCCCCCCCCAGTGTATCCTCTCACAGACTCAAAGATCTTGAAATACAAAGGCCAAGCCTAAATGTTACTTGGATTCTCACAGCACTTCATATACAGTGAAATTTTCAATGTCTGTTTGCTGTGATAACATCTATCATCTACAGCCTGAAAATATACAAGATACTTTGATTTAACAATGTTTTTCCTTACCCATGTGGTTTACGTAGAGAGTCTGTGTCTGTTTGCATGGAAGTATGCCCGCTTGGTTTTTGATGAACACAGAATTTCCTTGGGCACCTTTCTGTCATTTTGAAAAATCTTCACTTCATTTCATCTAATTTTGTCATTTATTAGCTCCGTGATTTGGGAAAGCCATTCTATCTCTCTGGGCTCCCCTCCCCCCACTAATATTCCAGGAGCATAATAATGCATGTTCTATCAACTTCTGTCAAACAATTTACTAGAGGAGACTGTTACAAGTGTCATTCTGGTTTTTATTGTTATCATGGGAAATGAGATTCCTTTTTGTATTATTATTTATTTACTTTTTGGTCACAAAGAAGTTATTGCTAGGATTCAGTACCTGCATAATGTATCCACCAATGCTGGTGGCCATTTTTCCCCCCTTTTATTTGACATAGAGAGGGAGGCTGGAAAAATGGAGAAACAAACTGAGAGACCTATATCACCTCTCCACTGCTTCCTACAGGTAGGAATCAGGGGCTTGAACTTGGCCCTCACATGTGCTAATAATGTGTGTACTTTAATGGGCACCCCAGAGAGGTTACTTATAGCAGAATTTGTTGTTGAGAGGTTAGTAGGTCATATATAACATCTAGATTTCTTTTCCTTTCTTTTTTCCTCTTTTTTTTTTTGTTTTATTTTTCCCTTATCTCCAGGGTTATCACTACCTGCACTATGAATCCACTGTTTCTGGCAGTTATTTTTTCCATTTTACTGGATAGGCCAGAAAGAAATTGAGAGAGGAAGGGGACATAAAGAGGGAAAAAGAAAGATAGCTGCAGACCGGCTTCACGTTGTGAAGCACCCCCCCCCCCCCGCTAGTGAGGAGTGGGGGCTCCAAACTGAATCCTTGTGCTATGTGGGCTTAACCTGTTGTGCCACAGCCCACCCCCTAGATTTCTTTTCTTTGTCAGGTACACTTTCATTTTCTGCCTACATTGAGTGCTTGTTTTGTGGGCATGCACCCTCCAGTTCTGGTTAAATGCATGAAGTAGGCAGTGCAAGGACCCAGGCAAGGATCCAGGATTGAGCCCCAACTCCCCACCTGCATGGGGTATGCTTCAGAGTGCTAAATCAGGTTTTCCAGTGTCTTTCTCTCCTTCTCAGATTCTCTCTCCCCTCTTAATTTCTCTGTCTTATCAATAAAAGAGGAAGAAAAAAAATGGCTGCCCAGAAAGTTAGATTTGTGGTGCTGGCACCGAGCTCCAGTGATAATGCTGGAGATGATAAAAATAATAATAAATAAATAACATTAAGATCCAGGAAACCTTTCATGACAAACAGCACCTGAAGTCTGAAAAACACTGAGCTAGCGTAGCTCTCTGAGGTCATCCCTGAAATGTATTTCTTGGAATTTCAGAATCACTCTTAAAACACAATGCTATAGATTGAGCTGGAATGAGGTAGAGTAAGAGGCCTTGTTTACTGAAAACTACTCTATACAGGAACTCCCCAAAATGCTGCATGGTAGGTAGCACTTTCCTAAATCCAAGTCTTTGCTTCCCTTTTCTGATTTATTCAAGGGAAATGGACAGTGATTCTTGACAAAATGGGTCTGACTCATCCCATTATTCCTTATTCATAGTCTGTGCTTTTTGGTAAACTGGGTTCATCTTTAGGCACATTTCATGCCTGACGGCTGACTAGAGTAATGACTAAACTTGCACTTTCTCATTCAGAATCTTCTTTTCAGATGCAGAAAGCTTGTGAGTCAGAATATATCTGCAAGTTGATACATAAGCTTATGTAAGCTGGGATCTGGATACCAGGTAACAAGTGACTGTAAGAAGTGCTTGACAGGGAGTCGGGCGGTAGTGCAGCGGGTTAAGCACATGTGACTCAAAGCACAAGGACTGGCGTAAGGATCCCAGTTTGAACCCCTGGCTCCCCACTTGCAGTGGAGTCGCTTCACAGGCGGTGAAGCAGGTCTGCAGGCATCTCTCTTCCTCTCTCCTTCCCTGTCTTCCCCTCCTCTCTCCATTTCTCTCTGTCCTATCCAACAACAATAACATCAATAACAACAACAATAATAACTAAAACAATAATAAAAAACAAGGGCAAAAAAAGGGAAAATAAAAAATAAATATAAAAAAACTTTTAAAAAGAAGAAGTGCTTGATAACATCAGTCAAGGGATAAAGAATCTTTAAAATAGATAACACATATTCCCAAATAACTGATGGCTAGCTATTAGAAAAAGGAGACTTAGTCACTTGAGTTTCAAGATGCAAAATCTACCATGGGAACTTCAACCAACCAAGCTATATTATCTTTGCAGCCTTCCAGCTGACCTAGAAGTATTCATTATTATTCTATGCTCCCAGAACTTTCTAGAAAGTCTGTCACTCACAGCTCTATTACAGCTTTGTAAATACATGGTAATAGTTAAGTATGAGCCAACTTCTCTTTCTGGTTATGATCTCAGCAGGGAATTCCTGATGTCACAGCACAGTTTCTAGCAAGCCATAGACACTGAATAAATTTACTCAACACAGGAATGAATAACACAGTGACTCTATTAGCTCAAATAGGCAGACATCTCAAGAAAATGAAGGCTTTTCACTAGGAATGCCTAGCTCTCAAAGTTAGGGACAGGAAAAATAGCTAAAGGACACACTATCCATAGTCTTATAGATGAAGGACTTGAGAGCAAAGAAATTGAGAATCGTGGTTAGGCAGTGATGCACCTGGTTAAGCACATGCACTACAGTGTGTAGGGACTGAGGTTCAAGCCCCTGACCTCCACCTGCAGGGGGAAAGCTTCATGAGTGGTGAAGATGGGCTTCAGATGTCTCTCTGTCTCCTGCTCTCTTTTTCTCCCTACCCCCTCTCAATTTCTCTCTGCCTCTATCCAATAATAAATATATAAATAAAAATAAAAGAAATTGAGAATCTTGCTCAAAATGCTCAGAGAGTAGCTAGGATTTGAGTGATGAACTGTGTGGACTCCTAACATGTTTTTTCTAAGTGTCTCTGACATACTGTTATAGTAGAGACTGATACACAGTGTGTCCAAGGTCTGTGTTCGAGTCCAGAGATCACACACAGATCAAGGTCTGTGTTCAACAGCCCACAGATCAAAGGGTCATTCCCACAGTGGAATGCCTGGTTACAGAATTAGGATATCTGTCGAATACAGACTAACGTGAACCTTGAGAAAAGAAATGACAGATTCCTCTCTCCAAAAATTTAACATACAATGCATTTCCCAGAGCCATCTGATTGGATATGGAAGTAGAAGAGGAAATATTTCAGTTTTACTGCTCACTATCCATAAAATGTAGTCAGTGGTCCCTAAGTTACTGCTGAAATATCACTTCATCTTCCTAAAGCCCAGCGGCCTCCTCTGTGCTAAACAGCAGAAAATGCTCCACCCTCCATGAGGGCCCTCATTTCCCTTTCCATAGGGAAAGTTAGCAACTGCTTACAGTGCAATCATCTTCACTTTGAGAGGAGTGCTCAGCAACGATTCATTCATTATTCTTTTTTTCCTTTTAAGTCTCTGCATTACTACTATTAAAATCGGAGTGAGAAATTCCAGATTTTAACAGACAAACTATGGTGTAATTGGCCATGCCTAAGTGACTGGAGAGAATTCACATTTTCATTCACCTATCCAATCATGCCTGGTATTAATCCAACAGGTTTTCTCAGCTACAGAGAAGGTTATGTGAACGCCCATGGTTTGGTGGTAAGAGGACCACTTGTTCCTAGTGGCTCCAGAGCATCAGCATCCTAATGTGAACTGTGAGGCAAGTTTGCCAGAAACACTGGGTTCCTTCTTCCTTCCACTTTTATAGGTTTGCTATTTCTTTTTTTTTAAAGTATTTATTGATTGATTGATAGATTGCCTCCAGGGTTGTCATTGGGACTCAGTACTACAAATACACTGCTCCTGGAGGCCATTTTCCCCATTTTATTGGATAGGATAGAGAGAAATTGAGAAGGTGGAAAGAGAGAGGGAGAGAGGGAGAGAGGAGGGAGAGAGGGAGAGAGGGGGAGAGAGAGAGAGAGAGATGGGGAGAGGGAGAGAGAGAGAGGGAAAGGGAGAGGGAGAGGGAGAGGGAGGGAGAGAGAGAGAGAGAGAGAGAGAGAGAGAGAGAGAGAGAGAGAGAGAGAGCCCTGCCTGCAGGTCTGATTCTCCTTGTAGGTGGGGAGCCATGGGGCTTAAACTGGGATCCTTGCTCAGGTCCTTGCATTTTGTACTATGTGCGCTTAACTCGGTGTACCACCTCCTGGCCCCCTATTTATTTATTTGTTACTGGATAGAGACAGAAATTGAGAAGGGAGAGGGATATAGAGAAGGAAAGAGACAGAGAGACATCCACGGCCTTGCTTCACCACTCATGAAGCCTTCCCCCCTGCAGGTGGGGAGACCAGGGGTTTGAACCTGGGTCCTTGTGCACTGTGGTGTGTGTGCTTAACCAGGTGCACCACTGCCTGCCTGCCCCCCCCCCCACCCTGGTTTGCTATTTCAGCAGAATATAAAGAACACCTGTGTTGACAGTGAAGCGTCCACAAGAGGTCTATGGGATGATTCTGGTTCCTGTGAAATTGAACACTTGGGACAACACTGTGAACATGAACTTGCCAGACTGTACAGTGTGTTAAAGCAGTGTCTTGTTTCTGAACTTAAAATCCTGGGACTCAATGTGGCCCTTGTCTTTGATGGAAGCTTGCTCTTAGGAGGAAGATGATACACATGCACACCGTCAACTTGCTTTCTCTTTATTACCATTATCCTGACAACTTTTGGAAGTGCATTGAGCCCTGTGATTTTCATGTGCTGAATTAATTAGCTCCAGAGTCCACTACACTGTGGCTGACTAGGTGGGCACTTTCCTCTTTTTCTTGACAAGAATTAGTCTTCGTCTGGCCTCAGGACCTTTGTACTTACTGCCCTTTCTCATTCTTTAATCTGCAGATCCAATTGCCTTCAAAAGTGTGTCTTGTACTTCTGCCGTATTTATATCCATTCCCAACTTAACTATTCCTCTTTTTCTCTTCATAAAATTATATTTCTTGGGGTCTGGCGGTGGCGCAGTGGGTTAAGCCATGTGGCGCAAAGCACAGGGACTGGCGTAAGGATCCCAGTTCGAGCCCCCGGCTCCCCACCTGCAGGGGAGGCGGTGAAGCAGGTCTGCAGGTGTCTGTCTTTCTCTCCCCCTCTCTGTCTTCCCCATTTCTCTCCATTTCTCTCTGTCCTATCCAACAATGAACAACATCAACGATGGCAATAATTATAACCACAATGAGGCTACAACAACAAGGGCAACAAAAAGGGGAAAAAATGGCCTCCAGAAGCGGTGGATTCATGGTGCAGGCACCGAGCCCAGCAGTAATCCTGGAGGGAAAAAAAAATTATATTCCTTATCATGATTTCACTGACCGATTCTACTTGGTGTTGATTTTGTGTGTGACTTTGGCTAAGCTCTGCCTGCTTTCCTCTGTTGACAGAAAGTTTTGTGAAAGGATTCTAGATTGCCCTCTTAGAGTCTAGATCAGTGTTTGTCCCATGTCAGCTACTCATAAATACTTGTGGGGTGAATGATGGGTGATTAAACAGACACATTTTTTTTCTATTATAATAAATCTCAAGGGGGAGAAAGGATTTTTACTCACCTGTATGACTCCTGTACAGGAATCCAAGAAGATGCAGCCTTTAGGTTCTTTGGATATTTTTTCATCTTTGTAAAAATTCATGATGTAAGAGTTGTCTGGCAACTGAGTCAACTGGAAGTAGCGTTTTTTGAAGGACTAAAATAAAGAAAGAAATCAAGGAGGGAGTTCAAGCTGCGGTGTACTATTACTCAAGGACATTGGAGTTTTCCTAATATCTTCAGCAATGCTTCATTTCCAGGGCACGGTTCTGAAAAGAACAGCCCCCTTTCTCATAAATAAAACAGGACACAGAACAGAAACACAATGCAAATGGATTCTCCTCTGGGCAGTGCCCAGAGGAGGGGCTGTCAAGGAAAAGTGACAGAAACAAAGATGAGTCTTGACGCCTCCTCACCCGAACAGTGACGGTGTTGTTCACGGTGCTGTTGAAATTGCCCTTGTAGAGCCAGCCAGACTTGAACACTCCAGTCCCTCCAGTACCACCACCTCCCTTAGATGATGAGTGGGAGGTGGTGTCCTGCAGAAAAAGCCATCATGAGCAACCTCTCTGCTTTTGTGTCTCCCAGACGCTACACTTAAAAATAACAAGACTGCTTTCTCTTTGACTCACCTTCAGTCATCATGCTCCATTGCAACAGAAATGTGATTCACTTTGACTAAACACTCTCACACAAATGGGAATTGTAGCTCTCTCTCTCTCATACACACACACACACACACACACACACACACACACACACACACACACACACAAGCTATTGAAGACAGAGAATGCTATTCTCAGTGACAGCAGCTCCTGCTCATGTTATAAACATTTCACACTCAACCAGGCACTTACTTCATCCTTGTCAGCATCTTCATGGTCAACCTCAAAGGAATGTGAAGGGAGTTTCTCTGGTTTGTATTCTGTCCTGATATAAAAAAAAAAAAGCAAGAAAACAAATTCTGATTTGACATTTGAGACATTGATCTCACTTTCAGCTTTCTCCTGGGTAACAAGTACTGGGGTGGCCTTCTTTTCTCACAGATACTTGTGAGGGAACGCAATCTTGCGAGGATTCCATTTTCTTCCATTGTATTAACTGTCCACTACACCATCACATCTTAATTCCAGTGTCTAAATCTTCTTATTTTATTGTTTTTTAAGCAGAGCATTGATCTGGTGATTAAATCTGGGGTCTCTTGGGGGAAAGTTCCATGCACTACCTCTATACTACCTGCATTGTTGTAAATCTCTTTTATTTATTTATTTATTTATTTATTTATTTATTTATTTATTTATTGCATCCAGGATTATTGCTAGGGCTCATTACCTGCACTACGAATCCACTGCTCCTGGAGGCCATTTTCTCCCTTTTGTTGTCCTTGTTTATCGTTGTTGTTATATTATTATTGTTGGATAGGTAGAGAGAAATGGAGAGAAGAGGGGAAGACAGAGGGGGGAGAGAAAGAGACACCTGCAGACCTGCTTCACCGCCTGTGAAGCAGCTTCCCTGAAGGTGGGGAGGTAGGGGCTGGAACCAGGATCCTTATGCTGATCCTTGAGCTTTGCGCCATGTGTGCTTAACCTGCTACGCTACCGCCCAACACCACTCCCAAATCTCTATTTTAAACCAGACTTACCATGTAAACAGATTTATGTTTATCATCTATGAATTAGATGAAGACAAGCAGGGTATGTTTGATAATTGTCTTTTTTTATATTTTCCTTGTCTTTTTTTATATTTTCCTTCCTCTACATTTTAAAGTGGGATATAACATGGTATGAGGTTTCAATTATTTTTTAAAAAATACTATCTATTTATTTTTGGGTATACAGAGAGAAATTGAGCGGGGAGGAAGAGATTGAGAGGGAGAGAGACAGAAAGATACCTGCATCTCTGCTTCACTACACATGAAGATTTGCCCCTGTAGGTGGGAACCAGGGGCTTTGAACCTGTATCCTTGAGAGCACTATAATGTGTACACTTAACTTGTGCACCAGCACTTGGCCCCCTCCGTTACCTTTCTACTTTACCTTTGTATGACAGTAATTTAAAGATCAATCAATTTTTTTTTACTTGATCCTACCTCAAAATTCATTGTTAAATGGAAACTGGAAGTTATCTGAAGTTTAGGCATTCTTGATACCAAACTAGAAAATTCTACATGAGAATTTACACTGAATATTTAGTGTGTGTGTGTTAAGATAGTTTATATAGTGCAGGAACAACCTCAGAATATGACGAATTTGGACAAATCCCGGTTGTTTGTTGGATATTTCCATTACAAATGGTTCCTGATGTCTATGGTATTCCAGATAGGAAGATAGATGGCCTGGGTGCCTTTGTTTTTAAGGATGCATAGAATTGACAAACCCTGCATTCACACACATTATCACCGTATTCAAATTGTCCTCCTTCTAAAAGACACAAAACACCCATTCCTCCTTTACAGTAAAGGAGGTCAGAGCACATAGCACAGACACACACTGTCTTCATTTTCAAACTATGGAGACCCTGAAATGAGAATCCCTCTGCTAATAAATAAATAATAAATAATCCCTCTGCTAATAAATAAATAATAAATAATCCCTCTGCTACATAAAAGCTACCAATTTGTCCACTGCTGACGTGCAGGTCAGGATCATTGGGTATACTCACCTTGCTGTGCCCTTTCTGTTTTCCAATCACAATGGTTCCTTCATTAAACAGTACCATCCATTCCTCCCTATCTCTAGCCTCTGGGGAGATGTCTCTTATAATGTTCCCTTGATCTTGTTACCTGTGTGTTGTCCTAGCTCTCTGTTGTGTTATATATTTCTCAAAGCTAAGGACTCTAGTAAAATCCCATCTACATCTTTCCCAGCTTTTTCCTTTCCTATTTAGAGAAGTTCCATATACATTTATTGAGAGAGTCAATGATAATAAAGGATATCAAGAGAAGTGAAATGAAATGCTATAATTCAAAATTTTGTTATTTCATTTTGGAAGGCATCCTGGTATGTGTGTGTGTGTGTGTGTATTTTTTTCCTTTTTTAAAGTTGAGGAATGCAAGTTTTAGTGACACAATTCTAAGAAGCACCTCTAATGTGTGATAATTAAAAATATTTTACTATTGAATCTATATTTAATTTTTATTTAATTAATTTATTTTTGATAGAGATAGAACTTGAGAAGGGAAGGAAAAACAGAAGGAGAGAGACAGAGAGACACCTGCAGCACTGCTTCACTACTCACAGAGCTTTTCTTCTGCAGGTGGAGACTGGAGGTTTGATAGACCTAGGTCCTTATGCACTGTAATGCATGTGCTCAACCAGGTGTGCCACTGCCTGGCCACGTGGAGCTGCATTTTCTAGACTCATATCAAAGATAAGAGCCACTAGATTAAACAACAACAAACGAAGGACTCTTAGATACATAGTACTTGACATTTGGTATGAAGGATGATATTTTTAGTCTTCAGTCCCAATTCTAATTGATTACATAGTAATTATATGAAATTCTGAGATACCTAGGTAAGCAAATAAGAATGGTAACAATGAATGAGCAAATGTTCAGTAAACTTTGTTTGTTGATATAGTAGAATTTATTCCATGAGTATGTATTATGTCAAATTTCAAATATACAATACAACCTTCTACATCCATGACTTATTTGCAAGTGACAATTCAAAAATTTTTACTAAGATAAACAGTTACCTACTAATGCATAAATAAATAAATCTGTACCAAGTAGCATAGGTTCATATTGAATTAAATGTATGCATGATCAGACATTAATGAATTATTTTCAAAGATCTATTTATTTTCAGGAGAGACAGACAAAAGCACCTTTCAGCTTTGCCATATGAGGTGTCGGGGTTGAACCCAGGACTCCTAGGACCACAGGCATGCAACTATGCTGTGTTATTGATCAGATATTTATGCGCAAGTAACAAGATTCAACATTCCAGTATAATTGTGCCATTTTTCTGAGAATCAGAGTCCATAATATTTACATAAACACAGAGTGGAATTATCACTGAGTGATAATTTCTGTATTTAGTAAAGCAAAGTGAATGAACCTGTGTTCAATTTTCTCTTACTGGTGATTCTAGCAGATTAGGATTCCTTTTACCTTCCCCCAGAACCCTAAAAATAACCTAGTTCTTCTATGTCAGTTGTCATGAACTGCCCCTGCGGCTACACACAGACTATGACCCACATAGTCAACGACTGTCACCTCTCCAGATTCCAAGGAGGTCTCGAAACTTTACATCAGGCTCAACCTGACGCTGTTGACTGGCTACGGAAGAAAGGCAAACGCTAGAAGAAGAAGAAGAAGTTGTCATAATGTTGACCTGTTCTGCCTCTTTGGCTAGAGCCAATCACATGTGAAAACAGAGCAGGAAGCAGACCACACAGTTATTTTGGGATGACTAGGAAGTTCCTTCTCTTCCATAAAAAATTCTTAATAGATCCCTCTCCCCACCATCACAGATCATCTCCATCAGGAATATCATCATAAATCCTCTAGTGAACCTCTACAAGTTCTTGCCCTTAATGCAGAGCTCCAATGGTAGGGACTGTTCTACTCTCTGAAGGGAGGCTGGGTCAACATACCCTGCCACTCAAAGAAGACTGGTCCTGAAATGAGTGAAGCCTAGAATGTTCCCAGATGTGACCACAGAATGCAAGCCCAAACTGACAGGTACTCAGAAGTTATCCAGGCTCCTGTGTAATATAAATATACATGGCTAGGTCAATGGGGTTTAGAGTTAATGGCATTTTTATCCTTTCCTCATATTTGGGAGCTGTTCTCTGCCCAAATCCAGCTTTCAGGACTTATTCTCAACTCTGATACCATCTTTCAGATAGTACTTTTGGCCCACCTGCATGTTAGATATTGGGCAAAAATTACTAAAGTCATGGGCCCCTTGGAACATAACTAAGATAGACTTCCTAGCTTTTTACCACACCAAGACCCCTAGTTTCAACTACTTTATTCTTCCCTTTGGGTTACTACTTATTGAACAATTTGTCCTGCTTATATCTTACTGCCTTTCAGCCACCAACCAAGTTGCAGATGCTACAATGAGGCCATTCTGACTTCCCTGGACAGAAAACCTCCACCAATGTGTCCTGAAACCCCACATTTCCAGAACCCTGCCCCACCAGGGAAATATAGGAAGAGGCTAGGGGTATGGATCCACCTGCCAACATCCATGCCCAATGGAGAAGCAATTGCAGAAGCCAGACCTTCCACCTTCTTCACCCTAGAAAGAAGTTTGGTCCATACTCCCAGAGGGATAAAGAATAGGGAAGCTTCCAATGGAGGGGATGGGACATGGAACTCTGGTGGTGGGAACCATATAGAATTGTACCCCTGTTATCCTACGATATTCTTAATCACTATAAAATCAATAATAACAATATTTCTTTTCTTCTTCAGATCTTGACATTTCTCAGATAAGAAGTAAACCCTTCAATCTTTTCACTTGCCTAAAAAATAAAACCCTAAAATACAAAACCTAAAATACAAAAACTTCCCACTCCTGTGGAATTCAGAGGTATCAAAAGACTAACTTCAGACCAATCAGTAAAAGAATGGAAGAGTTCCAAGATTTTTCAAAAGATGGAAGATAAGCAAAGGGGACATAAAAGAAATAATTCACCAGAAAAGAAAAAGGCACATATAGGGTAAACGGAAGAAAAGGTAGTAAAAACAAACTTCATCTTGGGACGGCAACATTTGCCTCCTGGTTGACCACACGCTATAAGTTACTCACATCTCTCCAGCCTTCTCATGACTGTAATACAATTCTATTTGTTTTGGAATTCCTTATTCTATTCTCTTTTGCCATCACTTTTGTCCTCCCTGTCTTACAAATCAATCATATTTTAAGCCTCATTGTATAGTTCTTGCTCACTTGGTCACAACAGCAGTCAGGCAATACAGCCCATTCCCGTTTCTGCAATGAGATTAATCAATAAAGCGGAGATGGAATAACCTTTAGAATGAACAACAAATAAAGAGGAAGAAGTAAAGGAAGAAAGTTGAGTCTGCCTGAGTATCCGTGTACTTGTGAAGGGTTTTCCATAAAACTCCCAGCTGAAGGGCAGAAGTAACAACTAAGTCTATAATTTATGATCTGAGCTTCCCAGAAATCCCTGAACTTCAAGTGGCTTAGGAATATCTTGGTACAAAATGACTATGGGCAGGAGACTGGCTAGCCAAACACTAGTACACCCACACAAAGGAATATTATTTTGAAACAAAAGGAGTTACTGATTCCTGCAATAACACAGACATCACTCAGAAAGAATGCTGAGTCAAAGACACTTGAGACACAAGAATAAATGTGGCATGACTTAAATGCAATAATATTCCAGAACAAGCAATATTAATCTGTGGTGAAGACAATCAGTTCAGTGGTTGTCTGAAGGGTACAGGGGAGTAAAAATGAGGATCAATTCTGAGATTTTATTTTTCTGCCTGTCTATCTGTCTACCTACTTACCTAATCTATCATCAAACATAGTTAAAATCTGTTCTGACTGTAAGTACTTTATTATTTTTGTTTTAAAAAGACCTTGAATGAGTATGACATTTTTCATTTATTTATATTTTTTTGTTTGTTTTACCAGAGCACTTTTTAAATTTATAAAATGGAAACACTGACAAGGATAAGAGGGATACAATTTCACACAATTCCTGCTACTGGAACTCCATATCTTATTCCCTGCCCTGATAGCTTTCCTATTCTTTAACCCTCTGGGAACATGGACCCAGGGTCATTATGGGATGCAGAAGGTAGAAGGTCTGACTTCTATAATCGCTTCTCCGCTGAACATGGGCATTGACAGGCCGATCCATACCCCCAGCCTGTCTCCTTTTTTGCCTAGTGGGGCAGGGATCTGGGGAGGTGGGGGCTCCAGGACACATGGTGGTGTCCTCTGCCCTAGGAAGTCGGGAAGTCTGGTTGCCATCATGGTAGCTTCTGGAATCTGGTGGCTGCAAATCCTGCCCTTGCTCTACACTCCCAGTGCTTAAGCCACTGCTTTGCAGAGACAAAGTCAGGAGTTGTAGCCATGCCGCTATCTTCCCGCCCCCCCGCCCCCCAGCACTGTTTTATTGTTTTCAGTACATTTTCAGTACATTTTCAGTAGGGGATTCTGTGTCGTACATATAGCTATGGTCAAAGATCACTAAAAACAGATCCGTGTAAACTTCTGCTCAGAAGAAAGAAGTAAACTATTAACATATACATACAAGCTGCTATACATTGTTCAGGGTTTAGAAAGATGATGGGTTGTGAGTCAATTTACTAAATTCATTTTGAAATGATAAAAATAGGATCAGCAGATGGTTAGAAGGATAGCTGGCTAGAAGAGCAAGTAAAGAGAGTCAAGAAAGTATACATCAAAGGTAAAGGGTAGATTAAGTGTATTGCCCACCGTGGACGCTGAGGAAATGCGCTTTTAGTCAAACTTGCTTTAATTTCTCCCAGCTAAGCTGGTAATATCCTTTGTTTGATGTTCTTTCATGATACATATGTCTCTGATATCTGATTACTGTAAAAAATGGCGACTAATCCCTAGCACTGCAAAAACGGTATCATCTGTTTTCCATCTACACCATGCCTCGGCCTCACGTGAACTTAATGTGCAGCTTGGCGATACGAGAATCCGGCATGAAGCCCAGCCAGTCTATCTCGGCGTTACTCTCAATCGCACTCTGTCATTTCACGAACATCTCATAAAAACTGCAGCAAAGGTGGGCGCGAGGAATAACATCATTGCAAGACTGGCCAGCTCCTCATGGGGCGTGAGCGCTTCCACACTATGATCATCATCTCTGGCATTATGCTATTCCACTGCAGAATACTGTGCCCCAGTATGGTTCTGTAGCCCCCATGTCCACTTGGTCGATTTCAAATTATATTCGTCCATGAGGATAATCTCTGGAACCATCCGTTCCACCCCGGTTCCATGGCTGCCAGTTCTCAGCAACATCGCCCCGCCAGATATTCGTTGGGATGCGGCATCATCTAAGTTCATTTCCCACGTTTGCGCTCGACCGGACCTGCCAATATACGCGGATATCTTCGCCCACCCTGTCCAACGCTTGACGTCTCGTCACCCAATCTGGTCCCCTACGCCTACACTGAACTTCTCTGTTCCAGTCTCTTGGAAACAGAGTTGGCAGTCAGCTGAGGTAAAGAACAAACACCTCATCACAGACCCCTGCAAGTGTCAACCCGGCTTTGACCTAGCACGTTATGACTGGGCCCTCCTCAATCGCTATCGAACAGGCCATGGCCGGTGCGCCGCTATGTTCCATCACTGGGGAGCCAGAGACGACCCGAACTGCCCCTGCGGCTCCAGACAGACTATGACCCACATAGTCAACGACTGCCACCTCTCCAGATTCAAAGGAGGTCTCGAAACTTTACATCAGGCTCAACCTGACGCTGTTGACTGGCTACGGAAGAAGGGCAAACGCTAGAAGAAGAATGATATATATTCTATGACATTTCTTCTTTATAGAAAGCCAGCTGTGGCAACAATTTTAAACATGTCATATATCCCTCTGCCTGATGTTATAGTTTAGAAAACTTAGTCACATCTTACTTTTTAAAAAAATATTTATTTATTCCCTTTTGTTGCCCTTCTTGTTTTATTGTTGTAGTTATTATTGTTGTTGTTGTTGGATAGGACAGAGAGAAATGGAGAGAGGAGGGGAAGACAGAGAGTGGGAAAGAAAGATAGACACCTGCAGACCTGCTTCACTGCTTGTGAAGCGACTCCCCTCAAGGTGGGGAGCCGGGGGCTCGATGCCAGTCCTTAAGCTTTGCGCCACCTGCGCTTAACCTGCTGCACTACCACCGGACTCCCACATCTTATGTTTTTTATGTCATTTTTGGTCTCCTAAGAGGCCCACATTCTGGGCTCATTTTTACTCCTAAAATGTGAATGCATTAATTATATTTTCCTTTCTTTACTGAAGTAATACCTTTGTCCAGTATCTTCCAGTGAACACATTTGAAATCTGTCTCCCAAGTATTAATAATAATATAGTGCTGTTGATAAATAAAAGACTGAGACTATGAGAGATGAACACACTATATATATATGGGTTCTAGCTGGGGCTTGGTGCCAGCACTATGAATTCACTGCTCCTGGATGTCATTTTTCCCACTTCACTGCCCTTGATGCTGTTGTTATTGTTAATTGCTGTTGTTGTTGACAGGACAGAGAGAAATAGAGAGAGGAGGGGAATACAGAAAGGAAGAGAGAAGGATAGACACCTTCAGACCTGCCTCACCGCTTGTGAAGTGAGCCCTGTGCAAGTGGAGAGCCGGGGGCTCGAACCCAGATTCTTCACACCAGTCAGTGCGCTTCACTACCATCCGGCCCCTCACACGCACACATTTTTGTTTTTAATTCTTTTCCACACTTGCAGATTTTTGGTTTGCAGCCTCACAGACCCATTAGGAAAAAAAATGATTGATTTAAATTGGTAGCAGACAAAGGAGAATTCCTCTAATCCAGGAGATCTGAAAATGATTTACCTCTAATATCCTCAGAAGACTCAAGGAAATTATCAGGTTCCGCTGTTGACCCAGATATGTGCAGCCTGTAGTGGGGAGAGCTTAGCCTTCTAAAGCATTTTAGAAGTAACTTTCCTACTCAGTGTCAGCACCCTCATTATTTCAGGGAATACTGCTCAAGGATTATATCACAGAGTTTCTGCTTTTCACTCTGATTTCACACAGCTCACTTACAGTGTCTAACTGTGTGGCAATTTCAACATCAACAGTCCCCTTCTTGGTGCCAACCTCCACTTCCCTGAGTTTAAACCAGGGAAATTCTCAACACTGTTAGTTCCTTTTGCATGTCTTCTCATGAGACACCTTGTAAAATTTCTCTTACGTGGTTTCAGGGAATGAACCCAAGGCCTTCCACATGCATGATACAGCTGAGAAGCCTTCTCACATTAATTTTCTTTTCTATTTTTTTTTGAGAAAAGAGATAGTAGATGGAGAGACATAGAAAGTAAAAACAAACAAAACAAAACAAAACAAAACAAAAAAACAGATCACAACATCACTGTACTCACTTGGTAACAATTATGTTAGAACCAGGGCTTAAATCCAAGATGTCATTCACAACAAGGCATGTGTCCTACTGGGGAGCTACCCTCTGACCCACTGTGGGATTTTATCTGTCTGTCTGTCTGTCTGTCTGTCTGTCTATCTATCTACCTAATCTATCATCAAACATAGTTAAAAATAGGTTCTGACTGAAGGTACTTTCTCTATTATTTTAGTTTTTAACAGACCTTGAATGAGTATGCAACTTTTCACTTATTTATATTCTTTTTTGTTTGTTCTACCAGAGCACTGCTCATCTCTGGTTTATGGCGATGTGGGGGATTGAACCTGGGACTCTGGAGGCTCAGGCGTGAGAGTCTCTTTGAATAACCATTATGCTATCTATCCCTGCCCTTACTTAGATTTTTTTGTGGCATCACAAAATATAAGAAAAGATTAGTAGTATTTGGGGATTAAGCCAAGGAAATCTAGACTAACAAGGCCCATGACATCAACTGAGAAGGATCATTCAGTCCTGCTCTCTGCACTCCCACCCACACTGTCATCCAAGTACTTGCTCACTGCTTCCCAGGTGGTAACCACTTCTCAGAACTATTTTCAGAAAGAGGAAGCCTGGATGAATTAAAAAGTATTTTACTTCTCAATAGCATCTACCCAAAGTGTGTAACTAAACCCCAGACATTCTAGATGGAAGCATTACTCATGCAGGCTATGGGTGGGACCTTTCCAAAGTTCCAGGAGGTTATCTATCAATACTAGGATTGAGCTAAATCTATATTTATTTTTTCTAGAGACAGACAGATTACAGCACTGAAGCTTCGTTCAGTGCAGTGAGGGCCATACTCAGACCTGGATTTCATGCAGAACAAAGCAGCACACTTTGCAAGTGAGTTGCCTCATTGGCCTGAGTGAATGAAATTTAAAAGACTGTTCAAAGATCTGATAAAAGCCAACCATCACTGTTTAAAAAAAAAAAAAGAAAAGAAAAGAAAAGAAAAAGACTTGCTGTTTTGAAAGATCTCTCCTTTGTTCATGACAGTAATGGAACTCCAGAAGAAATGACAGCATGGGTGGGGATGTAGAAAGAAAAGACTTAGCTATCTGCTCAACAAAATAACAGACCTTTAACATGTCATTCAGAAATTAAATGAGCGGACACTTGTATCTCACTGCCAATGCTGTGACTGCTCCACTGGCCCACAAAATGTCCTACAGTGAATTTTATTTTGTAAACTCTATCTTGACACTATATTCACATAGACATATTCACTAACAGTGGCAGAACTTAAAGTGGAGAGCATTATTTTATAAGGGAGACAAAAACAAGTACTTGTAAGAGGTTATTATTACCGGGGTAACTGTCGAAGGTCTCCAGAATATTGTTCGTATTTGTAGTTGACCACGTACCACTGGGAACTATAAAATTTGCAGGCCTGCAAGAAAAATAAAGGCAGTCAACAACTATCATTCAAACAAACAAAACTACTGTTTTGTCCAAAAGGGAGTGCAGTCCTCATTATCTCCAGTGCTAAAGGTAGGCAAAGGGTTTGTCCTTTCTTTTTTTGTTTTTATTCCCTTTTGTTGCCCTTGTTGTTTTATTGTTGTAGTAGTTGTTGTTATTTTTATTGATGTCCTCGTTGTTAGACAGGACAGAGAGAAATGGAGAGAGGAAGGGAAAACAGAGAGGGGGAGAGAAAGACAGACACCTGCAGACCTGCTTCACCGCCTGTGAATCGACTCCCCTGCAGGTGGGGAGCCAGAGGCTCGAACTGAGATCCTTATGCAGGTCCTTGCACTTTGCGCCACCTGCGCTTACTCCGCTGTGCTACTGCCTGACTCCCAGGATTTGTTCTTTTTCTGCTTTTTTTTTCATTTAATTATGTATTTATTGGGTAGAGACATAGAGAAATCGAGAAGATAGGGAGAGGTAGAGATAGAGAGAGATAGACACCTGCAGCACTACTTCATCATTCATGATGCTTTCCCCCATGGGGGGGAGTGGAAGCTTGAATCTGGATACCTGAGCTTTGTAACATGTCTGCTTTACCAGGTGCATGCCCACCCAGCCCCCACCTGCAGGAAGGAAGCTTTGCAAGCAGTGAAGCAGTGCTGTAGGTGTCTCTATTTCTCGCTTCCTCTCTACCTCCCCCCCCTTCCTTTCAATTTCTCTATCAGATCGAATAAGTCAAGTGTTAAAAGTAAATAAATAAAAAGGAAAGCACTTGTGTCACTTTTACAGAAGGTGAGGCAGAAAGGCCCAAGGAGAAGACAGGGTATCGAGCACAAGATTCAAGGTGCAGGAAGCCTCTGAGTGAGAGAAGCAGTGTGCCCCAGCCTTTAGTTTCTCTGGATTTCTCTTAGGTCCAACATTCTGGGCACCAGAGCTTTATTTGCTCAGCGAAGTACCCACTCACAAAACAGGCACCGAGGGCAAAACAATGGGGGAGATGCACATAGGTAGAGGGTGGTGGCAGAGGGTACCGGAGAACAGAGGGTTTTCAAACCAGAGCAGCAAGAAGACAGCTGGACATTGACACCAACCATGGAAAGAGATTAGGAGCAAAAGGGAATATTTCGCTAAAATTATGCTTTTCTTTCATTTGCCAATTGTTCAAATCACACATTTTCAGAAATAAGAAGAAAACTAAACTCCAATGTGAACTTTGGAAAAACTTGTATTATTACTTCAGATAGAGGTCCTTGGGATGAGGGCCAGGCATTGGATCGACCTTCCCGTGGTGCATCCCGTGAGTACCCATTCATTGGGGAAACTGACAAGGAGGTCTCAACTTGACATCAGGCTCAACGTGACGCTGTTGACTGGCTACGGAAGAAGGGCAAACGCTAGAAGAAGAAGGGGAAACTGACGATTCTTCCTAGCTGACTGAATCCACATGGATCCCAGTCACTTTCAAAGCCATTAACTGGCTATGGAAGAAGGACAAACGCTAGAAGAAGAAGGGCCAGGCAGGAGCGTGGAGCACAGCTGCAGGTGTCTCTCTTCCTCTCTCTCCTTCTATCACCTCTCCTCTCTCAAATTCTCTTTTTGCTATCAAACAGAAAAAAAAAAAAAAGGAGGGAGGGTGGAAGATGATAGGGATTCAGACAAGAAACAGATAGGCCCAAGGCATACAAGGCACAGAGACAGAGCCTTCATAATTACAGTTTCTCTCCCCCTCACTTCCTGTTCTTTCTCTCTCTCTCTTGCTTACTACCCCTTCTCTCTACCTTGCTATTGTTCTCAAATGAAACTGAATTTCTATCAAAACAGAAAATGGAGTCATGACACCCACCTCCAGTTTGTTTTCCCTGGCAATCAAATTAAAAAAAAAATTCTGCTAGAAGATCTTATTTAGTTCCCCCTTAAGTATACATTTGAATTTGAATATTGTTTTTATTCACTGGGTGCACAGCATACAGCTTTTTAATATTTGCCTTCTAAAGTTTATTGCCACTGTAAGAAACTAGAATGAAATGCTGCAAGCTTAACTGACTGATCCAGTCTCTGAGCTTTGGAGATTATCCATTAACTCAATCAACAAACATCACTGCGTCTGCTGTGCAGATGTAATGGGAAGACACTAGTAAACAATGAACAAAGATTCATATGGGTCACTAAGCACAAAAGTCAGTAAATAGTCTAAGAAGTTGCTGCCACCAAAATTAAAGCAAAGGAGGGGGAGGCAATGAGTAAAAGGGATTTAAGTAGAATGATTAGGCGGAGCAGAGACTTAAAAGAAGAGCAGAATGAGCAGTTACTGTGGCCATTTCAAAGCTTGTGCCTTAGCAGAAACAAAATGTGACTTGTGAAGTGACTCCCCTGCAGGTGGGGAGCTGGGGGGGGTTCAAACCAGGATCCTTACGCTGGTCCTTGCACTTTGCGTCAGGTTCGCTTAACCCGCTGTGCTACCGCCCAACTCCCCACCCATAAATATTTTTTATAAACAAGATACTAATGGAAGCAATAGCACTACACCTAGAATTACAGACATTATCTTTGCTCTGGGTCCAGAATTTTCTTCTGATGTGATTTTAGCCTCAGTATTTAATTACTGAGTTTCAGGTGCGATTACTGAATTGCCTGAACATTAGCCTGACTTCAAACTTCCTGTCCCATAATATCTCATCATCCTGGTCTGTAGGTTTATGTATTTTTCAATGAAAGATACAGTAAATAGATACAGAGAAAGCGAGAGACTAGAGCTTTGCTCAGATCTGGTTTATGGTGGTGCTGGGGGTAGAAGCTGGGATCTGAAAGCCTCTGGCATGAAAGCTTTTTACAAAATCAACTTGCTGTCCCCTCAGGCTAGTCTACAGGTTTAAAGGGACAAAATTGCACTGACTTACTTAGCATCATTTTTTTTCCTTATGGGGGGGGAGGGTTAGTGGTTGACAGTTGACAGTAAAATACAGTAGTTGGTACACGTGGAACATTTCTCGGTTTTTCACATAACATGCTAACCCTCTCCACCTAGGTCCTCCTCCATCATCATGTTCCAAGACCTGAACATCTCCCTACCCACCCCACCAGCCCCAAAGTCCTTTACTTTGCTGCAATAAACCTACTCCAGTCCAAGTTCTGCTTTATGTTTTCTCTTATTTTTTTCACTTCTGTCTATGAGTGAGACCATCTCATATTCATTCTTCTCTTTCTGGCTTATCTTACTTAACATGATTCCTTCAAGCTTAATCCAAGATGAGGCGAAGAAGTTGAATTCACCATTTTTAACAGCC
Organism: Erinaceus europaeus; assembly: GCF_950295315.1. Taxonomy (NCBI): domain Eukaryota; kingdom Metazoa; phylum Chordata; class Mammalia; order Eulipotyphla; family Erinaceidae; genus Erinaceus; species Erinaceus europaeus. The sequence goes on from NC_080168.1 coordinate 7,345,693, forward strand.
GAGTAGTATCCCATTGTGCATATAAACCCCAACTTTCTCAGCCACTCATCTGTTGTTGGAAATCCAGGTTGCTTCCAGGTTTCGGCTATTACCAATTGTTAGCACCATTTTCTAGTAGGAATCATACCTTTTTAGCCACAATAAACATGTATATCATACAGAGTGCACATAACACAGCACTATAGCCTTAATGCAGTCTGAGGTATGAAGTGCATTCACTAAAAAGAAATACAAGACTTTCAGGGGTTGGGCGGTAACGCAGTGGGTTAAGCACATGTGGCGCAAAGCACAGGGACTGGCATAAGGATCCCGGTTCGAGCCTCTGGCTCCCCGCCTGCAGGGGAATCACTTCACAGGCGGTGAAGCAGGTCTTCAGGTGTCTGTCTTTCTCTCCCCCTCTCTGTCTTCCCCTCCTCTCTCCATTTCTCTCTGTCCTATCCAACAACAATGACATCAATAACAATGATAATAATAACCACAATAATGGTAAAACAACCAGAGTAACAAAAGGGAAAAAATGGCCTCCAGGAGCAGTGAATTCGTGGTGCAGGCACCAAGCCCCAGCAATAACCTTGGAAGAAAAAAAAAATACAAGACATTCTTATATTAGATAAAGATAGATCCATATTTATTTATTTATTTGGGTTACTGTTAAGTACCAAGCACTCACAGATACAGGACTACTATGTACTTTATATATAATCTGAACAAGCACTTGGTGAAGTGTTTATTACTCCCATTTAAAGATCACAGATGTAATGAAAGACTCAGATTTTTGCCCCTACATATGACAGGAGGATTTCAATCTTGGTTTTGTCTGACTCTAAAATTCCACTTGGATGATTTATAAATTGTTTGATGGACGCAGACTTTATAAAAAGCACAACTGAGAATCCTTATGGCGGATGTTTCCTGTTTGTCTTGGAATCAGACTTGGTTTTGATTTGGGACTGGTTGTGGATTCTTAAGTACCTCACTATCCCTAAAATTCCTTACCTGTCTATATAGAGCCAATATCATTATAATCAAATAAAATAATTCCTCTAGGGGACTGGCTGGGATTACATCCAGTTGAGTGCACACAATTACCATGTGCAAAGACCTGGGTTCAAGTCCCTGCTCCCCACCTGCTGTGGTAAAGTTTCACAACTGGTGAAGCAATGCTGTAGTTTTCTCTCTCGCTCACCCTTTTTATTCCCCACTCTCTCTCTCCCCCTCTCAAATTCTGTGTCTGTCAAAAAGAATTAAAAAGGAAAAAAAAAAAGGCCTTGGAAGTGGTGGATTCATTGTGCAGGCATCGAGTCCCTGGTGGCAAGAATAAATAAATCTTAAGAAAATAATCCCTCTAAAGTACCTCCCATAGGATGCTTATTAAAAAATTTGTTCCTCCAGTAAATTTGAGTCAAATAATATTTCACATTCACAAGAGCTGAAAACAGTTTGTTTTCTTCTTTCCTTTGCTTTTCCTTTGTATTGATTTATAGCTAGATAGAGACAGAGAGAAATTGAGAGGAGAGGGGGAAATAGAGAAAGGTAAGGGAGACATCTGCAGCCCAGCTCCACCCCTTGTGACGTCCACCCCCCCCCCCCCGCAGGTGGGGGATAGGGGCTTGAATCCACATCCTTGGGCACTGAACTGTGTGTGCTTAGCTAGGTGTGCCCCTGCCTGGCCCCTTTTTTCCTTTTTTTAATGTGTACAAATTCACCATTTCCTGAACTTTACACACACACACACACACACACACACACACACACACACGAGAGAGAGAGAGAGAGAGAGAGAGAGGAGAGAGGAAGAGAGAAAGAGAGAGAGAGAGAGAGGAACACCAGAGCTGTAGAACTTCCTCTGGTGTTATTCCATTCTCATATAGGGTTGACACTCAAACCTGAGGCGTGGGCAAAGTATGCGCCCTACCTGGTGAGCTATCTCTCAGGCACCCACAGCTTGTTTTTCCTTTTTATTCCCTTTTGTTGCTTGCCCTTGTTTTACTGTTGTAGTTATTGTTGTTGTTGTTATTGATGTCATTGTCAGATAGGACTGAGAGAAATGGAGAGAGGAGGGGAAGACAGAGGGGGGGAGAGAAAGATAGACACCTGCAGACCTGCTTCACTGCCTGTGAAGTGACTCCCCTGCAGGCGGGGAGCCGGGGGCTCAAACCAAGATCCTTATGCTGGTTCTTGAGCTTTGCACCATGTGTGCTACCACCCGACTCCCAACACAGCTTGTTTTTTTATCCATCTGGAAAAGCAGAATTTTGGAGCACTATATGAATTGTGATTTACCAAAGAATTACGTTTGAATAAAACTTTGCCTGAACGTATTTGCCAGTTTCATGTCAGTAGTAGTGCGTAGACAAGGATCAGGTTTGGACAAGACAACCCTTAAGATCACCCAGAGGACCCTACCAATGTGTCCTGGAGCCCTGCTTCCCCAGAGCCCTGCCCCACTAGGGACAGAGAGAGGCAGGCTGGGAGTATGGATCGACCTGTCAACGCCCATGTTCAGTGGGGAAGCAATTACAGAAGCCAGACTTTCCACCTTCTGCACCCAATAATGACCCTGGGTCCATACTCCCAGAGGGATAAAGAATAGGAAAGCTATCAGGGGAGGGGATGGGATACAGAGTTCTGGTGGTAGGAATTGTGTAGAGTTGTACCCCTCTTATTCTATGATTTTTGTCAGTGTTTCCTATTTATAAATAAAAGTTTTTAAAAAAGAATCCTTTTAAATCTGTGATTTCTCTGATTCTAAGAAAGCCAGTGCCTTTTTTACAAACACATAATCCCTTCTCCTATAGAGTTTTGGCATTTTGGAAATGTTAAGCATAGAAAATTATTCTCTATTCTTTGTTCCAGCCCACATAGTCACTCTCAGAAGATCATTAAGAGCTATTATAATTATGACTACAGTCCCTTTTTGTCTCAAAGCTAAGCTGACATGGGCCAGTGCAAGTTTAAAGGTCCTGGTTACAACGCTCCCTGGTTCTAATTCCAGGGTTCACAACACACCTATTTCAGAATACTGAGGGTGCATGTTCTTTAAAACAGTGGTGACTAGAAGCCAGGAAGGATCATGATTCAATAGGCAGAGCACAGAACTTGTATGTCTGAGGTGTGAGGTCTCAGCACCAGCAACTAACAGTATTCATTTAAGAAGAGAGTTTTTAGTGCATATGCCAGAGTAGTGCCCTTGTCTTTCATGAAATTAATAAATGTTAGGGGAGAGAGAGAGAGAGAGAGAGAGAGAGAGAGAGAGAGAGAGAGAGAAGGGGAAGGGGCAGGGGAGGGGGAGGGGGAGAGAGAACAAATAAAATTAAGGCTACTAATATTTACTTTAAAACTAAAGGCTGTAAATATCTAGTCCACACTTAGCAAACTGGTTAATCCTTCCAAACAGCAGTGCCTCAACTCAAGGCTTATCCAGTTATGTTTGCTTGCTGAATCTTTATGCTTAACACTTCTGTCCATTATGTTTGGAAGCAAAAACATGGAGTCACGCCAGTATGATCAAGAGCTTCTTTTGGCATTAGGAGAATGTTTCCTAAACTGTATTATGCCTGTGAATTATTTGCAATTACTAATTAAAGCACAAGCTCCTGCTTTCTTCTGGAGATCTGCAGAGAGAGACTTTGTAGAGAGGAACCCAGAAATCAGTCATTCCGTTGCGTGACCCTGCGGTGCAGTTCTTGTTACATAGCCGTTTATTTATAAAATAATGGGATTTACACCCTAACTTTCATCCTAAAATGGAACTTTCTTTGTACCAGACCACCAACCCTGTGGCATTCACTCAAACATACACAAGTTTTGTTTTGGCCTCCAGGGTTATTGCTGGGGCTCAGTACCTGCATTATGAATTCAGTTTCTGGATGGCGGCCACTTTTTTCCATGTTGTTGTCATCATTGTTATTTTGGATAGGACACAGAGAGAAATGGAGAGAGGAGGGGAAGACAGAGAGGGGGAGAGAAAGATAAGACACCTGCAGACTTGCTTCACTGCTTGTGAAGCGACCCCCCCCCCCGCAGGTGGGGAGTGGGGCTTGAACCGGGATCTTTGCGCCAGTTCTTTCTTCATACGAGGTGAGCTTAACTGGGACACCACCGCCCGCCCCCCCCCCCCAGTATTTACCATGAGAAATACAACTCTAGGCTAAGGTTTCATTTATAGTAGAAACCCTGTATATTTTTATAGAGTTAATGAATATTCAATGACTTTTCTTACCTTTGGAAATTACTAAGTATGGCACTTTGAAAGTTGAAACAAATAAAAATACTTTAGAGGTGACTATGCCATTTAATTAAATTATTATTATTATTTTTTAAACCAAAATGCTGCTCAACTCTGGTTTAATGTGATACAGGGGATTGAGTCTGGGACTTTGTAGCCTCAGGCATGAGAGTCTTTTTGCGTAACCATTATGCTGTCTGTCTTCCCAAACCACAGATATCCTTAAGGGCATCCTGAAATACCGTAAAGAAAATATTTCCTTTTTCCTTTTCCTCTCTTTAGAGAGTCATCAGAATCAATTGAAATTATGTTACATACCTCAAATAGCAATTGGGCTTGGCAATGCAACTTGTCTGTCTCTTAAAAGGACTGACAATTAGATTCTGGCTACAGAGTAATAAGTAAGTAATAGATGGGTTTTTTGATGCAAAATTATTTTTCTTCCTGGCTACAGAGATTTATTTAATTACAGGACTACTTTTCTGCCAGAAAGATTTATGCAACCACAAGAGGTGTTCATTTCGGCTTTTAGTTGCCTCTAAGATTCATGCTGAATTTGCAAAAGTAATTATGGCAATTTTCATATGCATGCCATTCTTTATCAAATTTAGAAGTAATCATCACTATTGTCTACGTGTTGAAATGTAACATCAAGTGAACTGAGAGAATTTACATATTGAAAGGGGCCTGGGTGATACGATGTCCGATTCAGACACTGCAAAGTGAAAGTTGAGTCAACAGGTAGAACCGGAGACCACTGCAACATGTTCACTCAGCACACTGATCTAGAGACAAATAAAAACAGACATATTTTAGTTATATTCCAAAGGGCCTAGGCCACAGGCCCTTTGAAATGTAACTAAAATATGCCTACTAGCTATCTACAAAACGGAGACACACACACACACACACACACACACACACACACACACCAACTCTTCATCTGCACTATTCCAGCTTCTAGGTTCATGATTAGTCAACAATTTGTTTGGCTTTATAACTCTCTTTTCAGCCACTAGGTTCCAGATGCTAGCATGATGCCAAACAGACTTCCTTGGACAGACAATCCAACCAATGTGTCCTGGAGCTACGATTCCCCAGAACCCTGTCCCACTAGGGAAAGAGAGAGAGAGGCTGGGAGTATGGATCGACCTGTCAACGCCCCATGTTCAGCGAGGAAGCATTTATAGAAGCCAGACCTTCCACCTTCTGCATCCCACAATGACCTTGGGTCGATACTCCCAAAGGGTTAAAGAATAGGAAAGCTACTGGGGGAGGGAATAGGATACAGAGTTCTGGTGGTGGGAATTGTGTGGAGTTGTACCCCTCTTATCCTATGGTTTTGTCAGTGATTCCTTTTTATAAATACATTTTTTTAAAAAAGTGAAAATTGACACTGAAAACACCATTGTACTTTATTATAAATATACCATGGGGGTCAGGTGGTAGCACATCAGGTTAAGCGCACACAGTGTAAAGCGCAAGGACCCTCACAAGGATGCCAGTTCAAGCCCCTGGCTCCCCACCTATAGGGAGGGTTTCTTTTTTTAAATTTTATTTATTTATTTTCCCTTTTGTTGCCCTTGTTGTCTTTTTTATTGTTGTTGTAGTTATTATTGTTGTTGTTATTGATGTGGTTGTTATTGGATAGGACAGAGAGAAATGGAGAGAGGAGGGGAAGACAGAGGGGGGAGAGAAAGATAGACACCTGCAGACCTGATTCACCGCCTGTGAAGCGACTCCCCTGCAGGTGGGGAGCCGGGGGCTGGAACCCGGATCCTTATGCTGGTCCTTGCGCTTTGCGCCACCTGCACTTAACCCACTGCGCTACCGCCCGACTCCCAGGGAGGGTTTCTTAACAAGTGATGAAGCAAGTCTGTAGGTGTCTGTCTTTCTCTCTCCCCATCTCTAGTTTCTTCTCCCCTCTCAATTTCTCTCTGCCCTATCAAAAAAAAAAATCAGAAAGAAAAAAATGGCCATGGGAGCAGTGGATTGGTAGTACCAGCAATGAGCCCCAGAGATAACCCTGGAGGCAAAAAAAAAAAAAAAAAAAAAGAAAGAAAGGAAGAAAGAAAGAAAGAAAGCAGAAAGAAATATATTACATCCCCTTCAAGGCAGAATGATTCATTTCTGCAGTAGCAAAACAAACTGAGCAGTTTGTGACTTTCTGAAGCCTGCACTTGGGAAGAGAAGTAAAAAAATAATGAATCTGGACTAACTAGATGTTATACGTAAAGACATGACTCCATTTGCAAGATCATGGCACAGTGAATGGATTTGCATCTGATTTTTCAAAAGCTGCATGTGAGCGTGTATATAAACTTACATGGGCAAAGTAGAACAGGGGATCGTTTTAATGCCAAGCATAAGTAAAAGGCATTTTAAAATTATTTTGTTACTTGAAATTACGGCTGCCTAAGTGGTGATCACTGTTGATTCTAAAGCGAAAAAGGAACAAAATACTGGGCTTGCCCCTTCAGCATGGATTGTCTTCAGACGATGGAACAAACTGCAAAGTGAGGCTTCCATAAATCGCAGCTGGACTTGATCTGGGAATAGCCTTCTAATTTCCATCCACTGATAGACCTCACAAACAGTTTGTCTCGACATGAATTATGGATGACACCCAAAGACCTTGGTAGTGTTATGACTGAACCATTCTTTTCATGTAGAGTCTGGATTGTAATGCAGTGCAATTGAAAGTTTTAGGTTGAAACTTAACACTGGTTATTTTCATATTCTTAGACTTCAGAGTCTCTAACCTGTATGTCTCACTATATATTTATTTATTTATTTAGTCTTCAGGGTTATCTCTGGGACTTGGTGTTGGCACTAGAATCCACTGCTCCTAGCAGACACCCCCCCCCCATTTTATTGGGTAGGACAGAGAGAAATTGAGTGAGGAGGGGGAGATAGAGAAGGAGGTAGACAGATAGATACCTGAAGACCTGCTTAACCACTTGTGAAGTGACGCCCCTGCAGGTGGGGAGCTGGGGTTTCAAACCCGGATCCTTGCACAGGTCCTTGTGCTTAACCCGGTATGCCACCTCCTGGCCCCCTATTTCTGTATTTTCATTCACTCATCACCAAATATTTCCAGATGATTTTACTGTGGGGAAGAAGAACCCAATTTAAAATTTAAATAGCTTAGCAAATTTCTTAACTATTATTCTAGGAAGTTTGGTGACTAGAAAATAATTCTTTTAGGGTCACTAGTATAATATACAAAATAATTTTGTTTTTAATATTTTCTATCTATAATATTATCCTACTGCTACTAAAAATGCATATCAATTGAATTTAATAACCTTTTGGGTACATTTTTAGTGTACTAAGTCCAAGGAAACATATTTGAGCCATTTTGTTCTGGACATGAGAAAAATAAAATAACTGTGCACCAATAAATAATATGGGGCTGTCTTCATTCATGGGCAGAACTTAAGAAACAAGAACAGAAATGGGTAAACACGAAGTGAAACTTGGACTGGCTTGGTATACTGCACCAAAGCAAAGGACTCTGGGGTGATGGAAAAGGCCCTGGGCTGAGCGTTGTTTCACAGACGCCTGTCATGGCAAGATGAGAAGCTGTACCCAAGTGCCAACAACTGCATCATAAATGATTAACCCCCCAATAAAAATAAACAAATAAGTGAATAATTAAAAAATATTACCCAGAAGAAAAACAACAACAAAAGACCCAATGACAAGATAACAAGAGATTTTGATGTCATTTCCCCTCCCCCATTACATTCATGAAGTCACAGAATAAATATGGTTTGACTTATATACTTTATGACATACAAAAGAGCAGATGATTGTACTTATAGGTAGAATTTAAGAAGCAAGAACAGGAAGGGTATATACAAAGCAAAACTGGGACTGAGAGGGATGTATTGCCCCAAGCAGAGCTCTCTAGGGAGGGTAGGGGTGAAGAGGGTGTTGGGGCACTGCTGTGTGATAGAGGGAAGGCATAGAAGCTGGGGCTGCGGCTATTTTGTAGACTCCTGTCCTGGGCACTGAGAAATTGTACCCATGTGTTCACAACTGTGCTGTATACCATCACCCCCCCCCCAATAAAATGATTAAAAAAAAGAAGAATCCCTTAAATTTCCACAGGACTTTCGTACCAGTGAGTATCAGCAAAATTCTTTAGAAAAAGCAGACTACAAAACCAAAATTATTTTTAATCTACATAAACTCTCTTAAGAAAATATTTTGCAGGGTCTGGTTGGTGGAACGCACATGATACAATGTGCAAGGACCCAGGTTCGAGTCCCTGCTCCCCACCTGTAGGGGGAAAGCTTTGTGAATGGTGAAACAGGGTGGCAGGTGTTTCTCTGTCTCCCTCCCTATCTCCCCCTTCCTCTTGATTTCTGGCTGATAAATAAAGATCATAATAAAAACACAATTAAAATGTAAAAAAAATTTGCCTTTAAAAGGTGGAGTTATTTTATATCTGTACTTCCCCAGTGTCCTCTAGTAGTAATTCAAAGTGTTTATGTATCATATCAAAAGTTTCAGCATGTGTTTACTCTGTGCTCTGGTTTAAAGTTAATGAAAGTATTAGAATCATTCATTTGCTATTCAAAGGCTCAGTATCAGAAAACAAAGTTCTTTTTTTTACTTAATTTATTTAAACACTCAATAAAACACAGATATATTCACTAAAAACTTCATTCTGGATAAGTTTGAGTGCACATTCTTCTATATATGTGATTCAAACTTTCTGTATAAAGCACATTAGAACAAAGGAATTTTGGCTAAAAAAATAATGACTTCTTTTATCACTGTAGTTAACATACAGTCCAAAATTAAACATGGAACATTTAAAATTAGTTTATCTGTAAAAGAAAAGTCTCTGTCTCTTCTTTAGACAAGATACATTTTATTTTAGCTAGACATATTTCTCTCTGATTTTCTCTTGATTGCAATTTAACTGGACCATAACATGGCAGATTAGAAAGTGAGAACCTCTTAGATCTCGATGTCTCTCTCTCTCTCTCTCTCTCTCTCTCTCACTCTCTCTCCATGTTGGCAAATGCCATTGTTTTTACTTTCTCTACCCTCCCCTACTGGAGCTGTTATTTCATTTCTTCTCCCACCTTATTAGAGCAAAGTGATACAACTATTTAGCTAGTAGCCAAAGCCAAAGTATGAGATTCATTGCTAAAATCTTCCTCTCTCGACTTTCTTCCCAGTCACTAACTCCTATTCACTGTACTTCTTTTTATTATAATTATTATTTATTTATTTATTCCCTTTTGTTGCCCTTGTTGTAGTTGTTGTTGGATAGGACAGAGAGAAATGGAGAGAGGAGGGGAGACAGAGAGGAGGAGAGAAAGACAGACACCTGCAGACCTGCTTCACTGCCTGTGAAGCGACTCCCGTGCAGGTGGGGAGCCGGAGTTCAAACCGGGATCCTTATGCTGGTCCTTGTGCTTTGCGCCACCTGCGCTTAACCCACTGCGCTACAGCCCGACTCCCTCACTGTACTTCTTTAATAGTGCTTTGCTACTCTGCTACGTTCTGCTAACACATGCTCCTGTCACCATATCTTAATATAGCTCTGAAGCCCTCCTAGACTATGTAAGTGTATAGTTTCTTTTTTAGTACTTTATCTACTTTTTAATGAAAGAGAGACACCAGAACACTGATGAGTTCCAACATATGGTGGCACTAGGGATTGAGTTCAAGACCTCAGAGCTTCAGGCATGAAAGTTTATCACAGGACCATTATGCTGCCGCCCTGCCCCAGCCTAAGTGAACACTTTCTATCTTTTGAACTTCTCTTCAGATTCAAGCCAACCAACCCATGCTCTGCTCTTCTTTTAGTTATATTTTCCTAACATGCACCCCTGACTTTGTTTCTCTATCTTAAAAAGTACTATAATAAAAGTGCTTACCAAATTCTAATGCAGTGGTCAAAGCTCTATTCCTTCTGTCTGGTTAAGGACACCTTAAACACAAGAACTGTTTTGCATCCATTTGATATGGGAATCTTAGCAAGTGCTACATTCTGCTGAATAGTAAACCCTTCAGTGAAAACACACTGTGAGTGGTTCATAGTAAGAGAATACATTAGTGGGAGAAGCACATTCTCTATAAAGAACTCAGCCCTTGTAAATACAGAATAATAAACTCACCCAAATACATTGAAAGGAGCAGTATATAAATATATAATATAGCTTGCTTTTTTGTTTTGTTTGTTCTTTTGCTTGTGTGATTCCACTATTCCCAGCAGACACAGTTCCCCCTTTCAATCATAGATAAAAACAGAGAGAGGGAAAGAGACATAGAGGAAGAGAGAGAAGAAATACCACAACAACATGAAAAACTTGTGAAACTTCTTGTGCATAGTCCCCCTGTGTGGTGCCGGATGCTTGAACCCGAGTTCTCCAGCACTGTTGTGGGGTTCGTTCTACTGTGTGAACTACACTCAGGCTCCACAAGCAGCGTGTTTAAGTCACTGAATTCACAGTCACGTTTTGGTAAAGGGGATGAATAACCTGAAAACTAGATACGGGTCAGAGAGGAAACATTTATATGGTCTTTATTACTTCATATTAGGAAGTTTCTCTTGTTCCTATGATTTCTTACATGAGAATAGGCCCACAGAACGAGAAAGGGCAGGGTGTACCTGAAACTGTGTGTTGTCAGAAGTTGACTTCCTGATCTAAAGTCGACATTTCTGATTTTGAAAAAATATTTATTTGTTTATTATTGGATAGAGACAGAGAGAAAATGAGAAGGGAGGGGGAGATAGAGAAAGAAAGAGGCAGAAGGACACCTACAGCCCTGCTTTACCACTCTTGAAGCTTACCCCTGCAGGTGGGGACCAGGGGCTTGAACCTGGGTCCTTGAGCACTGTAATGTGTGTGCTTAACCAAGTGTGCCACCACCTGGCAGCTGAAATTTTTTATATTAATAATGAACACTGAAAATGGAGGGGGTCTATGTAAAGAAGCAATCAATTCAATATTTTAGGACCATCACAGTTCTTTTTTCTTCATCACCATCTGCCATAATGAACTGCAGATTTAGGTTCACCCAATACTAATTGTGTTGCACCTGAACAGTTTTGGGTCCCCAGTTCCTGGAGATATTCTTTGTTCAGATTTACATGAACACTTCTCTAAGATATTTCTCAAGATACCAGGTGAGAGGTGAGCAGAATTTCTTCCTTCCTTCCTTCCTTCCTTCCTTCCTTCCTTCCTTCCTTCCTTTCTTCCCTCCCTCCCTCCCTCCCTCCCTTCCTTCCTTCCTTCCTTCCTTCCTTCCTTCCTTCCTTCCTTCCTTCCTTCCTTCCTTCCTTTTATTGTTGTTGGATAGGACAGAGAGAAATGGAGAGAGGAGGGGAAGACAGAGACGAGGAGAGAAAGATAGATACCTGCAGACCTCCTTCACTGCTTGAGAAGAGAACCCCCTGCAGGTGGGGAGCCAGAGGCTCAAACCAAGATCTTTGAGCCAGTCCTTGCG